>NW_027331944.1:5562537-5760419 GCF_048418815.1 Hemitrygon akajei | reverse complement strand
CTGAATGGCGACAACACATCGACGGATCAAGAACGTAAAGGAAGGTTTGCCTGCCTGTAGCTGTTACATCTTGGTCGCTCTCTCTCTCTCTCCAATAATTACAACACAACGACCAACATCTACCTCAGCACGTATGAACTGAACTGAACTTTATTTTCACATATGACAATTCATTATCAACTAGACATTGATAGAGCTTGTTTATTATTGATTATTATTATACCCTCACTTTTAAGTTCAGTATTGCTGACGTGTATTATATATATATTTCGATTATTGATATTGATTTGTGTATTTTACTAATAAACACTGTTTGAAAATAGTACCGCCGGACTTCAACGGATACTTCTTTCTCTGCTGGTTAGACATCAAGTTAAGGGGCACATAAAAAATTGGGGGCTCGTCCGGGATTTGATTACTAATATGGGGGCCAGTGAATCGGGCTAATAGTCCATTATCTGATCTGGTTGCGTGGGTAACCAGACGGGAAACAGCAGAGATGGAAATAGACAAATTTATGAAGAACACGACTTTGGGGCATTGGAGAATGCCAGGAAGGTGGAATTGGTGAGTGTTGCGTGACGATTAAGTCTCTCTGCGGTGAAATCGTCGATGAGAAAGTGGGAGATACAGAGGGCCATAGCCCAGCATTATACATCCAAGGCTGTGTTCGCGCCTGATGCATTGAACCTGTTCCCTGAGAAGAAACCAGTTCATGGGGCGGCTCAGTTAGAGATGGAAAAAATAAGGTTGGAGATAGAGAAGAGTAAAATGGAGTATGAGATCCTGCTAAAGGAGTTGGAGGCGAAAAGGGAGAAAGAAAGAGCTGAGTTGGTTGAGAAGGAGAAGCAGAGGCAGCATGAACTTCAGATGAGGCAGCTGGAAGCAGAGGAGGAAGAAAGGAAAGCTGAAAGGAGGAAAGAGGAAGCTGAAAGGAGGATGGAGGAGGAAGAGAAACAACGGCAGTTCGAGAGGGAGAGATGGCAACATGTGGGCAGCGGGGCAGACTAAGCGGAGAAGTTTAATGTTAGTAGGGAGATTAGGTTAGTACCTCAGTTCGAGGAGACGGGCGTTGATAGTTACTTCTTGCATTTTGAAAAGGTGGCAGTGAATCAGAAGTGGCCCAGAGATCAGTGGGTGGCGTTGTTACAATGTGTATTAAAACGAAAGGCTCACGGGCATATGCGGCATTGTCCATGGAAGAGTCTGAGGATTATGAGGAAGTAAAACAGGCTCGGGCCTACGAGTTGGTACCTGAAACGTATATACAAAACTTCAGAGATTTAAAGAAACTGTGGAATCAGACGTATACAGAGTTTGTCTATGAGAAGGGTGTGCTCTGGGATCGCTGATGTGCTGCAGAAAGGGTGGAGGAGGATTTCTATCGTTTAAGAGAGTTAATTCTGATTGAAGAATTTAAAGATTGTGTTTCGGATAATATCCGGACGTATCTGAAAGAGAAGTCGAATAAGTCTATAACGGAATTTGCCAGTTTAGCAGATGAATATGCCCTAACCCACAAGACAAAGTTTTCCCCCAAATAAGAGTTACCAGAAAGGCAGTAGTGACCGTAGAGAAAGTCCACCGGCTAAGGTAGAGAATAAGCTGGGAGCTAGTGGTAAAGGTAAGGAGGAGGACAAGCAGGCTGGCAGCAAGGTTCCTGGCATGACCTGTTATAATTGTGGAAAGGTTGTTCATATTGCATCTAAGTGCTTTGCTCCGAAGAAGGAGACAGGAAAAAGGGAAAACAGCAATCCCTACAGGTTGGGTTGAGTCGATTAGCAGATCAACGAG
The DNA here is from genome assembly GCF_048418815.1 of Hemitrygon akajei. Classification (NCBI taxonomy): domain Eukaryota; kingdom Metazoa; phylum Chordata; class Chondrichthyes; order Myliobatiformes; family Dasyatidae; genus Hemitrygon; species Hemitrygon akajei. The sequence goes on along the minus strand of NW_027331944.1, from coordinate 5,758,625 downwards.
GAAGGCAAAAGTAGATAGAGTACGAGAGGGCCGTCAGAAATTTATTTCGGAAGGGACGGTGTCTGTGAAAGAAGGAGAAACCCCAGTTCCAGTGAGAATCTGAGAGATACTGGGGGCTGACCAGTCAGTGATCCTAAGTAAGGTGCTAGATTTCGGTCCTGAAACTGAGAGGTGGTATTAAGAGGCATAGGAAAAGGGACAGAAGCTGTACCTTTGCACAGGATCATTTTAGAATGTGACCTGGTATTTGGACCTGTTGAAGTAGGGGTGTGGTCAGAATTACCGAGAGACGGCGTGGACGTCTTTCTTGGTAATGATTTAGCAGGTGGTGACGTGTGTTCAGCAGTGAAGCTGACAAGCAAGCCTGTGAGTGCTGAGGACCCGCCCCTAGATTCTAAGATCTATCCCGCATGCGCAATCACTCGCAGCATGTCGAGAAAGGCAGCTGAGAAAGAGGACAGTTTAATTGAGTCCAGTGTTGATTTGGCTGAGACGTTTTTACCGACTCTGTACCAAGATGGGTTAGGGGATGGTAAATCGGAGAATAGGGAGGTGAAAGAATGTAAAGGAGAGGAGGTAGATTTACCCTTAGCCAAAAGGGAATTTATAGAGGCACAGAGTAAGGATGAGAAACAGATGAGGCAGTTAGAAAGTCCAGGGTTGGACACGGATAATCTGTCTGACTTGACTGAACTGTTTGAAGAAGTTGAAAAATTTAAATGTGTTCCCGATAATGAGATAAGGGCAGTCCTAGATGAAAAAGATGCCATTACCTTGAAGGAGTCTGCTGGGTTAGCAGATGAGGTTGTTTTAACCCGCAGTGTTGAGTTTACTGCGGATGGGAGTTGCCCAGAGAGTAACTGGGAGGATCAGGGGAACATAGAATTTGAAAAGGGGACTGGTATTGAAAGTCTGGAAGAGGTAGATGTCCCGTTTGCATGTGTTCAGGGTGTGAAGGGTGTGGATGCACAGGGTACTGAACCTAGTATTGAAACTCAGAAAAAGTCTGAGGTATCTGATTTAGTTGAAAAGGAATGCAGTCCTTTTGGGTCAGATGGACTTGGTTTAGTGAAGAACGGGTTAACCTTGGTACCAGTGGAAAGTAAGAATTCTCAGTTTGTTTGTATTAAAAGGTGTGTTCAAAGTTAATGAGGAGATGAATGCTGGTGATGCGAATATTATTGAAGGAGAAGGGAAAGGTGTTGTTCCTAAATTGAATAAAGAAAATTTTAGGTCTGGATTGGTTTTAGAAGCAGTAAGCAGGCTGAAAGAAAAATCGCTTGTTCACAAGGTGCCTGTGGATCATTTACAGTTTGATTTGGAATTTGATGGTTAACAACTCGCTGATGTTATTCAAGGAGGTGATTTGGAGAGACAGAACCAAAAGTGTTGTTTTGACAAAGAGGGATGTTAAACTGAAAACTAATAGAATGAAGGGTCCTAAAGATAGAATTAATGACTTGCTCAAGAATAAAGAATTGTGTGGAAGTTCAGAGAATGGGCTAAGTTTGGAAAACATTGGTGATAAGATAACTCCTATGAAAGGAGTATGTGAAGGCCTATTCCACACTGGTGAGCAAGCTAACCATGTGAGAGTTAAGTGGAAAAGGGGCAAAGGTTGACCAGGTGCCACGTTGAATGGCAGGATCTGGTTTTGAGGGAATTTGACAAAGCATGTGAATAATCAAGACAACACCATGGAAGATTGACTGTTGGTTTTTAAAAGTAAAATGGAGATTGGTATTTGCACAAACTTCTGTAATGTACCAGAATATAGTTACACATGTATTGGTTCACATTTTGTAGTGTGCACTTGGGCTAGGATCACAGTCCATTGGTATTTTATTTTTGCTGACGAAAAGAAAGGAGGTGTGCGGTAGTTGGATTGGAGTCTGATACTACAGGAATTTGATGTTGAGATACAACATATTAAAGTTGATGCTAAGTAGAATGTATAATTGCATTACCTTTGTAGTTAAGAACACTTCTGTATTTTTGTTAAACTCTGTAATCCTGTAAGACGCTGTATTAGTTAATTTTCAGATTAGTGAAAATTCTCAGAATGATGGGGGTGTTACGAAGGATGAACAGCTCTGATGGGCTGAAGGGTGCAGAGTTGCCCATGTCGTCCCCCCCCCCCCCCCCCCCACCTTTGGAGAATCACGAACCGTTACTGTTGCTATTCTGCTAATGAGAGAAAAAGATGTAAGAGAAAACATGGCGGAATTGGAACATCTGCTGCAGATAAGAGAGAGATAAAGCAGGGGAGTGAGACCTGTTGATCCACCATATTATGACTTCTGAAAGACTTATGGCTTCTGAGAGTGTTGTTTATTTTGTACCATTGTGTTCATTAAAATTCCTCAGTGGACAGCCGGAGTGGGCTGGTTTGATGGACACAGCCATTCAAAATTGATGGACAACAGAGACCCTGTGAGTAGGGATAAATGTGAGGTCTGGGGAGACTCCCTTCAGACACACCAAGAGACACACTATTGAGCACTGTTTAAGTGTTGGAACCCACGAGAAGGTGTGGGGCATCGGAGACCGAACAAAGGGATCGGTCAGTTTAACTTACAGTGTTATAGCAGGGCCGGTGGGGGCTTGTGTGTGCGTCCACTCATGCCAGAGCGACGAGTCCACCAGAGAAGAACGGTCTAGCTGAAGGACAGAGGGGTCATACCTGAATGGCAACAACACATCGACGGATCATGAACGTATAGGAAGGTTTGCCTGCTTGTAGCTGTTCCATCTTGCTCTCTCTCTCTCTCTCTCTCTCTCTCTCTCTCTCTCTCTCTCTCTCTCTCTCTCTCTCTCTCTCTCTCTCGCTCTCTCTCCAACAATTACAACACAACGACCAACATCTACCTCAGCACGTATGAAGTGAACTGAACTTTATATTCACATATGACAATTCATTATCCACTAGACATTGATAGAGCTTGTTTATTATTGATTATTATTATACCCACACTTTTAGGTTTAGTATTGCTAACGTGTACTATCTATATATTTGCATTATTGATATTGATTTGTGTATTTTACTAATAAAAACTGTTTAAAAATAGTACCACCAGACTCCAACGGATACTTCTTTCTCAGCTGGTTAGACACCCAGTTACGGGGTACGTAACACCAGAAACTGTTGTCTCCCATTAACTTTCCATAGGTCTTGCTTATCGAAATAGTAATTTACCCTGATCCAATTCTTTACTCTCCCGCAAAGTCTACACTTTCCTTCTCTATAGCTCTCTTAAACGTAAGGAGTTCTGCCCTAACCATTCACCCACCAAATGGTCGGGTATCTAGCTAGCATAATTACCCAACATCAGTTTCAGTACAGCTCCTGCTTTGTTGGACTATCTACATTCTGATTTAAGATGAAATCCTATATATAAAAAAATAGTTGAAGCTAGTGAATCGGGCAGATTTCAATAATCAAACGAAGGCAATTAAAAAGGAATAAGCAGAGAAAAGGTGAAATATGAAGGCAAGCTAGCTAATAATAGAAAATGAGATACCAAAATGAATTATCATGATGAAGCACAGTAATGTATCATATTCAAATGTGATTAATATGCATAAAATCTACATGGTCCAGTCTCCAGTCTTCCCACTAAATTACTATTTTTGCTGCTGCGTGTATCAGCCATTGCTCTGAGCCAGAAATTTTCACACAGCCTGAAAAAAGCGCGACATCTTAGATGTGTGTGTTTTTGTAATGCACAGCTATGAATATTTAGAATGGACTGACAAAAAATATATACTTTTGTCTTTATCTGTTAATGGAAGGATATGATAAATTATAGTGCAACAAAGAAAAACTCTCAGATTTCGTGAACTTTTTTCCAGCTGCATTATAATCCATCTGCGCTGCAACAAAGGCTCCGTGACGCGAGCATTTTAATCACTGCGCAGCCGCACACCGGCGCAGCTCAGAAGGAACAGTGACAGTCTCTCTCTCCAGGTTACCCCCAACTGCGTTGTCAGCGACAACCTGTTGTTGGAAACAGGAAAGTCGCAAAAATCAGCACCACATCTCGCCCATATTCAAATTCGTGATAGTTGAGGGCCCCTATAAATGGTAAGTGCACTAAATGGCCGTGTTATTAGTTACAACTGTACATCCGATCATTAAAGGGAATCTGTTAATCGCGTGGCAGCAACTCAAAGGATAAAACATGCAGATATGTTCAAGGGGTTCAGTTGTTGTTCAGAAACATCCGAATCTGGAATCAATGTGGTCTAAGTGACCTTGACCGTGGAATGATATCTGGTGCCAGACAGGGTAGCATGAGCATTACGGAAACTGATCATCTCCTTGGATTTTCACGCACAATTCGCTCGGTTTACAGCGAATGGTGCGAAAACAAAATGAAAGGAAATCCAGTGAGCAGCAGTTCTGAGGGTGAAAACGCCTTGTTAATGGGAGAGATCAAGGAGATTGACCAGACTGATTAAATCCGACAGGAAGGTGACAGTAACTTAAATAGCCATGCGCTCCAACGCCAGGGTGCAGAAGAGCGTCACTGAACGCCGAACATCGGATTTGGACGGGGTACAGCCGCGGTAAACTCCGAACGTGCACTCATTGGCCACAATATTAGGGACAGGAAGTAGATAAGAATTGCCCACTAAGTGTAGACGTCCATAATTTTAACAACGGCCAGAGAGATTTACTAATGGATTTTTTATATTTTAAATATCACTGCCAGATATACACCGTCTTTGCTCACAAAATTACACAGAATTTAAAAAAAAAACACGCATCCGTAAATCCAGGCAATCTTCCGGACAATATTGAACTGGTGGAAACTCTAGAAATACTATCGTGACAAGTGGGGTAATAAAACACCATAACAACACGATTTTACCATGTTAAAATACCCCATGACTATCGTAACGTTGTCCCTTTAACATACATTTTCTATCTCCCGTTGTAATTTTCCGACCATGTCATTACTACTGTGTGGGGGTCTGTATATAATCCCCATCAGGGTCTTTGTACCCTTGCAGTTTCCTAGCTCTATCCACAAGGATTCAAAACCTTCCTACCCTATGTCACCTCTTTCTAATGATTTGATTTCATTTTCACCAAGAGTCACGCCACCCTTTCTGCCGACCTGCCTGTCCTTTCGATACAGTGTGTATCATTGGATGTTAAATTCCCAGCTGTAATATTCTTTCAGCCACGATTCAGTGACGCCCACCATGTCATGCATGCCAACCTGTCAATATGCTGCATCCGTCTATTATTCCCTGTACTGCTCGCATTACAGTGTCACACCGTCAGTCTCGTACTCTCCCTTTCCCATCCTGTCTGCCATTTACATTGCAACTCATCCCATTGACTGCAATTTTGCCCTATCAGCAGCCTCCCCTTTCTAGCAGAATCACTGCACTCTGCCTCTCTTTATGAACCAACTACCCCATTCTCAGCATTATAACTCCAGTTCCCATCCCCCTGCAAAATTAGCCCCCCTGAGTCGTTCTGGAAAACCTGCCCACAAGGATCTTGACTCCTCTGGGATTCTGGTGTAACTCATCCCTTTTGTACCGGTCATACCTTGCCCAGCCGAGACCCCAATTGTCCATATATCTGAACCTCTGCCTCCTGCACCAGTTCCTCAGCCACTGCCAAATCATTCCATTCTTGTCCTCGCTGGCACATGGCATGGCCATCAATTCACAGATTACTACCCTGTAGGTCCTGTTTCTCAGCTTTCTACCGAGCTTCCTGTATTATCTCCCAGGAACCCCTTCATTTTTCCTACTCATGTCATTGGTGCCAGTATGCACCAAGGCATCTATCTGGCTGCTCACCCCCCCCCCCCCCATAGAATGCCATGTACCCGATCTGAGACATCCCTGACCCTGTCACCTGGGAGGCAACGTACATCCAGAATCTCGTCTCTGTTTCTCTGACTATGGAATCTTTTATACACACTGTAGACCTCTTCACTTCTGTTCCCTTCCGAGCCAGAGACCCAGAGGTTGTGCTTCCAGCTGGTTGGTCGTCCCTCTCACTCGGTGTATACTGAGAGTGGTATACTTATCACTGAGGGGCACGTCCACGGGGCTTGTCTGCACTGGCTGCTCATTTCGCTTCCTTCTGCCGACAGTCACCAAGTTACTCTCCTCCTGCAACCTAGGGGTGACTAACTCCTTGTGTCTCCGGACTGAAGCTTAAACCATACCGGTACCCACGCTGCGTGTGGTTAAATCCCTCAATGACTATCGCCCAGTGGAACTTACATCCACAGTTGAAGTGTTTTGAGGGGCTGGTGTTGAGGCATGCCAGCTCCTGTCTGAACAGTGACCTGTTCTACTCCAATTTGTCTCCTGAAACAACAGATCTACAGCACATCTTCTACGTCTTCAGTGATCAACGTTAATTCGGAATTGTAAAGCACTTGAGCCTGATCGCCTCACAGTTCAATTCCCCTGACGAGGTGAATTCAGTTTCTCTGTGCTACACATTACCATTTCCATGATGCCTGTGTGTCGCCGATAAAATAGTTTTAGCTGGTCTTTTCAGCCTTAATATCCCGTCTGTGACAGGGAAGTGCGATATTCACATATGACAATTCATTATCTCCTAGACATAGATAGAGCTTGGTTATTATTGATTATTATTATACCCACACTTATAGGTTTAGTATTGCTAAAGTGTATTATCTACATAATTGCATTGTTGATATTGATTTGTATATTTTACTAATAAACATTGTTTGAAAATAGTACCACCAGACTCCAACGGATTCTTCTATCTTTGCTGGTAAGACACCCAGTTACGGGGTATCTAACAAATTGTGGGCTCGTCCGGGATTTGCTAATAAAATGGGGGGGCACTGAATCGGGCTACAAGCCCATCATTTGATCGGGTTGCGTGGGTAAAGACGGGAAACCTGTACTGATGGATATAGACAAATTTTTAGAAAGCCCGACTTTGAAGGCGCTTGAGGATGCCACAAAGACGGACTTGGTGACTATTGCGAAACGATTAAATCTCCCAGAGGTGAAGTCGTCAATGAAAAAGTGGGAGATACAGAGGGCCATAGCCCAGCACTATATATCGGTAGAGATGCTTTCGGCTGGGGTATTGGATCTGTTCCCTGAGAAGAAACCAGTTGTTGGGGTGGTTCAGTTAGAGTTGGAAAAATTAAGGTTGGACGCGGAAAAGAAGCAAAGGGAGTATGAGCTCCAGCGAAAAGGAGTTGGAGGAAAGGGAAAGGGAGAGAGATAGGCAGCATGCGCTGGACATGGAGAGATTAAAGCAACAGGGAAAAGACCGAGGGGAAGGCTCAATTGAGAAGTTTAATGTTAGTAGAGTTTAGGTTAGTACCTCCGTTCGATGAGACAGATGTTGATAATTACTTCTTGCACTTTGAAAAGGTGGCAGTGAATCAGAAGTGGCCCAGAGATCAGGGGGTGGCGTTGTTACAAAGTGTATTAAAAGGAAAGGCTCAACGGGCATATGCGGCATTGTCCATGGAAGAGTCTGAGGATTATGAGGAAGTAAAACAGGCTATCATTCGGGCCTACGAGTTGGTACCTGAAGCGTATACACAAAACTTCAGAGATTTAAAGAAACTGTGGAATAAGACGTATACAAAGTTTGCCTATGAGAAGGGTGTGCTCTTGGATCGCTGGTGCGCTGCAGAAAGGGTGGAGGAGGATTTCTATCGTTTAAGAGAGTTAACCCTGATTGAAGAATTTAAAGGTTGTGTTTCGGATAATATCTGGACGTATCTGAACGAGGTCGAATAAGTCTATAACGGAATTTGCCAGGTTAGCAGATGAATATGCCCTAACCCACAAGACAAAGTTTTCCCCAAATAAGAGTTACCAGAAAGGCAGTAGGGACGGTAGAGAAGGTCCACCGTCTAATGTAGAGAATAAGCCGGGAGCTAGTGGTAAAGGTAAGGAGGAGGACAAGCAGGCTGGCAGGAAGGTTCCTGGCTGGACCTGTTATAATTGTGGAAAGGTTGGTCATATTGCATCTAAGTGCTTTGCTCCGAAGAAGGAGACAGGAAAAGGGAAAACAGCAATCACGAGAGGTTGCATTGACAGATCGATGAGGGAGGCAAAGGAAGATAGAGTACAAGAGGGCCGTGAGAAATTTATTTCGGAGGGGACAGTGTCTGTGAAAGAAGGAGAAACCCCAGTTCCAGTGAGAATCTGGAGGGATACTGGGGCTGACCAGTCATTGATCCTAAGTAAGGTGCTAGATTTCGGTCCTGAAACTGGAGAGGTGGCATTAAGAGGCATAGGAAAAGGGACAGAAGCTGTACCTTTGCACAGGATCATTTTAAAATGTGACCTGGTATCTGGACCTGTTGAAGTAGGGGTGTGGTCAGAATTACCGAGAGACGGCGTGGACGTCTTTCTTGGTGATGATTTAGCAGGTGGTGACGTGTATTCAGCAGTGAAGCTGACAAGCAAGCCTGTGAATGCTGAGGACCCGCCCATAGACTCTGAGATCTATCCCGCATGCGCAATCACTCGCAGCATGTCGAGAAAGGCGGCTGAGAAAGAAGACAGTTTAAATGAGTCCAGTGTTGATTTGGCTGAGATGTTTTTACCGACCCTGTACCAAGAGGGGTTAGGGGATGGTAAAGCGGAGAATAGGGAGGTGAAAGAGAATAAAGGAGAGGAGATAGACCTACCCTTAGCAAGGAAGGAATTTATAAAGGCACAGATTGAAGATGAGAAACAAATAAGGCAGTTAGAAGGTCCAGGGTAGGGCACGTATGATCTGTCTGGTTTGACAGAGCTGTTTTCAGTTGAAGAATTTAAATGTGTTCCCGATGATATAAGGGCAGTCCTGGATGAAAAGGATGCCGCTACCTTGAAGGAGTCTGCTAGGTTAGCAGATGAATTTGTTTTAACCCGCAGGGTTGCGTTTACTCGGGATGGGAGTTGCCCAGAGGATCAAGGGAACTTAGACTTTGGAAAAGGGACTAGTATGGAAAGCCTGGAAGAGGTAGATGTCCCGTTTGAGTGTGTTCAGGGTGTGGATGCACAGGGTACTGAACCTAGTATTGAAACTCAGGAAAAGGCTGAGATATCTGATTTAGTTGTAAAGGAATGCAGTCCTTTTTGGTCAGATTGACTTGGTTCAGTGAAGAAAGGGTTAAACCTGGTACCAGTGGAAAGTGAAAATTCTCAGTTGTTTGTGTTAGAAGGTGTGTTAAAGGTTAGTGAGGAGATGAAAGCTGGTGATGTGAATATTATTGAAGGGAAAAGTATTGTTCCTAGACTATTGAATAAAGAAAATTTAAGGTCTGGATTGGTTTTAGAAGCAGTAACCAGGCTGAAGAAACAATGGTTTGTTAACAAGATGCCAGTGAATCAATTACAGTTTGTTTTGGAATTTAAAGGTAAACAATTCGCTGATGTTATTCAAGGATGTGAATTGGAGGGACAGAACCGAAAGTGTTGTTTTGACAAAGAGGGATCACTTGCAGATGTTAAACTGAAAACTAATAGAATGAAGGGTCCGGAAGATAAAATTAATGACTTGCTCAAAAATAAAGAGTTGTGTGGAAGTTCAGAAAATTGGCAAAGTTTGGAAAACATTGGTGATAAGATAACTCCTATGAACGGAGTATGTGAAAGCCTATTCCACACTGGTGAGCTAGTTAACCACGTGAGAGTTAAGTGGAAAAGGGGCAAAGGTTGACAAAATGCCACTTTGAATAATAGGATCTGGTTTTGAGGGAATTTGACAAAGCATGTGAAAGATAAAAACACCATGGGTGTTTGACTGTTAAGTTTAAAAGTAAAATAGAGATTGGTAATTGCACAAACTTCTGTAATGTACCACAATCTAATTACACATGTATTGGTTCACATTTTGTAATATACACTTAAGCTAAGATCACAACCCTTTAGTATTTTTTTTGACAGAGATAAAGAATAGGCGGTTATTAAATTGGAGTCTGATGCTACAAGTGTTTGATATTCAGATACAACATATTAAAGGAAGTGACAATGTAATCGCTGATTGTTTATCTAGATGCTAAGTTGAAGGAATATCTGTATTGCTTTGTAGTTAAAACACTTTTGTATTTTGTTAGATTCCGTAATTCTGTAAGACGCTGTATTATTTAATTTTCCCCTTTGGTGAAAATTCCTAGAAGGATGGGACTATTATGAAGGATGAACAACTCTGATGGGCAGAAGGGTACAGAGTTGCCCATGTCCCCCCCCCCCCCCGGGAGAATCACAAACTGTTACTGTTACCACGCTGCTAATGAGAGAGAAAGAGAGACAAAGGGAAAACATACTGGGACTGGAACATTTGCTTCAGATAAGGGAGAGATAACACAGGGAGAAAGAGACTTGTTGTTCCACCATATTATGACTCCTGAAAGACTTACGGCTCCGGAGAGGGTTGTTTACTTGGTACCATTCTGCTCATTAAAATTCCTCAGTGGAGGCCGGAGTGGGCTGATTTGATGGACTAAGCCATTCAAAACTGATTGACACCTGAGACCCCCTGAGTAGGGATAAAAGTGAGGTCTGGGGAGACACCGCTCAGACACACCAGGATACACACTAGTGAGCACTGCTTGAGTGTTGGAACCCACGAGAAGGTGTGGGGCATTGGGGACCGAACAATGGATTGGTCAGTTTAACAGTGTTTATAGCAGGGCCGGTGGGCGCTTGTGTATGTGTCCGCCCTTGCCTGGGTGACGAGTCCACCACAGAAGAACGGTCTAGCTGAAGGACAGAGGGGTCATATCTGAATGGCCACAACACATCGGCGGATCAAGAACGTAAAGGAAGGTTTGACTGACTGTAGCTGTCACTGTTCGCTCTCTCTCTCTCTCTCTCTCTCTCTCTCTCTCTCTCTCTCTCTCTCTCTCTCTCTCTCTCTCTCTCTCTCTCTCTCTCTCTCTCTCTCTCTCTCTCTCTCTCTCTCTCCCAACAATTACAACAAAACCACCAACAACTACCTCAGCACGTATGAACTGAACTGAACTTTATATTCACATATGACAATTCATTATCCCCTAGACATCGATAGAGCTTGTTTATTACTGATTATTATTATACCCACACTTTTAGGTTTAGAATTGCTAACGTGTATTATCTATATATTTGCATTGTTGATATTGATTTGTGTATTTTACTAATAAACACTGTTTGAAAATAGTACCACCAGACTCCAACGGATTCTTCTATCTTTGGTGGTCAGACACCCAGTTACGGGGTACATAACAGGTGAAGGAACCAATGAGAGAGAACTTGATGATGGTGAGGGAGGTAGAGAGAGAGAGAGAGAGAGAGAGAGAGAGAGAGAGAGAGAGAGAGAGAGAGAGAGAGGGAGAGAGAGAGAGAGAGAGAGAGAGAGAGAGAGAGAGAGAGAGAGAGAGAGAGAGAGAGAGAGAGAATTTGTCGACGTCCCTGTCAGGATGCTGCAGGATACTTTAGTTCTCATCAAATATCCCACTGGTTTCACCAAACTACTACGGATGCAATCAAGTACATTGTTATTTAAAAAAATAACTGCAATGTATACACCACCCTGTAAACTCAGGTCAGATCGAATTCTTCTCAATCACTGAAAAAAAGCCAAGATCACAGACGTTTCCTCACAGGACAACTCACACGGTGCAGATGTCTCTCTGTTAAACCTTCTTTTGATCTCCCACCTACCCACACACTTCTGACAGAAGGGAATCAACACCGCAGGCGGTGATCCACAACAAGTCTCAGCAACCGATTCTATAATGGAACCATCACATCTTTACACACCTCCCCGCTCCCCCCCGCCATAAACTGCAGTGTGAGTAGTTCTCATAATTTCGCTCTCTCTCAGTAGCAACCTACCGAAATGTCGTAAAGGGTAGTCAGATAGTGTCGATCCCACCTGCGATGGAATGAACAAAGCAAATTCTCAGTTCCCTCGGTCGGGGATCGGTAAAGCCCCGAGTGTGGACGGACCGGCTTCCTGTTACTGCAAGCGGTAGCCCGGGGACAGTTCCGAGATGCGGGAAGCTCGCACCTCCCGAGCCTTTGCTGATGATTCGGAGCTGGGTTGAAAGAACGGCGTTTCCGCTAATACCTCCAACTATACCGGTTTCCCGCGGGACATGCACAGGAAGTCGATGTATTCAATTAGCTGAAGGGAATTATTAATTCTTTCAAAAGCGTTTCGCTACAGTTCAATTGCTGAACAACTGAATAAGTTCTCAGTCTCATTTCAGTGGCTAACTGCCTTTGTGATGCTTATATTTCAGTAAAAAAAAGCTTCTTACCGTGTACAGCGGCTCCAGGTTCTGTTACCACCCTGTCCCGGTAAGGCTGTGTTACGGGTTCTGTAAGTAATGAACACACCCTGGTTAATGTTCAGTCAGCTCCTGGTGATAATCATTAACTAAACCCACAGCGTTATCAGCGGTTCTCTCCGTGCCCTATTCCTTAGCACAGGGTACGTTCTGTCTCCAAACAAACATCACCATGGAGATGAAATGTGATCTCAGTGATTTTAGGAGTGGAATGTTTGTCGGTGCCAGACAGTGCAGTTTTCTAGGCAATAGACAATAGGTGCAGGAGTAGGCCGTTCGGCCCCTCGAGCCGGCACCGCCATTCAATATGATCATGGCTGATCATCCACAATCATTACCCCGTTCCTGCTTTCTCCCCATATTCCTTGACTCCGCTTTTTTTAAGAACTCTATCTAACTCTTTCTTGAAAGCATCCGAAGAACTGGCCTCCACTGCCTTCTGAGGCAGAGCATTCCATAGATCCACCACTCTCTGGGTGAAAAAGTTTTTCTTCAACTCTGTTCTAAATGGCCTCCCGCTTATTCTTAAACTGTGGCCTTTGGTTCTGGGCTCCAGACGGTGCCTGGTTTCAGATCCTCACACAACAGGAACTATTTTGTCCACGTCCCTATCAAACTCCGTGTATACTTTATGTCTCATCGAAGTTCCCACTCGTTTTACCAAATTTCCGTGGATACTGTCAAGTACATTGTTAATTTAAAAAAATGTAATGTCTCCCCTGTTTTAAGTCACACCACAAGTCAAGATGACAACAGATTCCTCATAGAAAAACTCACGGGTGCAGATATCTGTCTAGTAAACCTTCTTTTGATTTCCCACCTACCCACTCACATCTGACAGAAGGGAAACAACACTGCAGACGGTGATCCATAACAGGTCTCGCCAACCGACTATATAATGGAACCATCAACTCCTTACACCGCCTTCCCCCACGACCACCCCCCGCCCCGGCTGTAATCTCCAGCATGGGTGGTTCCATACATTTGACCACGAACCGCAATGCCGTCTAGGATGGAGAGATAGTGTCGATCCCGCCAGTGAAGGAATAAGCAAAGCCAATCCTCAGTTCCCTCGGTCGGGAATCGGTAAAGCCCCGAGTGTGGACGGACCGGCTTCCTGCTACTGCAAGCGGTAGCCCGGGGACAGTTCCGAGATGCGGGAGGCTCGCACCTCCCGAGCCTTTGCTGATGATTCGGAGCTGGGTTGAAAGTGCGGCGATGCCAATAACACTATCGACGGCCTCGGTTTCCCGCGGGACCTGCACAGGAAGTCGATGCGTTCAATTAGCTGAAGGGAATTATTAATTCTTTCAAAAGCGATTCGCTACAGTTCTAATGTCGATCAACACAATACGTTATCAATCCCATCCAAGTGCTCATAACAGGGCTAATTATCTTTATGATGTTTATATTTCAGTATATAGAGCTTCTTACCGTGTACAACGGCTCCAGGTTCTGTTACCACCCTGTCCCGGTAAGGCTGTGTTACGGGTTCTGTAAATAATGAACACACCCTGGTTAATGTTCAGTCAGCTCCTGGTGATAATCATTAACTAAACCCACAGCGTTACCTGCGGGTCTCTCCGCGCCCTGTTCCTTAGCACAAGGTACGTTCTGTCTCCAGACAAACATCACCATGGAGATTAAATGCGATCTCAGTGATTTTGAGAGTGGAATGTTTGTCGGTGCCAGACGGTGCAGTTTTATTGACAATAGGCAATAGGTGCAGGGATAGGCCGTTCGGCCCTTCGAGCAAGCACTGCCATTCAGTGTGATCATGGCTGATCATCCATAATCATTACCCCGTTCCTGCTTTCTCCCCATATTCCTTGACTCCGCTATTTTTAAGAGCTCCATCTAACTCTTTCTTGAAAGCATCCAGAGAACTGGGCTCCACTGCCTTGTGAGGCAGAGCATTCCACATATCCACCACTCTCTGGGTGAACAAGGTTTTCCTCAACTCTGTTCTAAATGGCCTACCCCTTATTCTTAAACTGTGGCCTCTGGTTCTGGGCTCCCCCGACATCGGGAACATGTTTCTTGCCTCTAACGTGTCCAAACCCTTAATAATCTTATATGTTTCAATCAGATCTTTCCCACTGAGGTTGGGTGGGACTGATGGTCATAGGTTAAGGGTGCAAGGTGAAATGATGAAGGGGAACATGAGTTTGGTGAGAGTGGAACAGGGTGTCTGTGGAAGTGACGAGCGCAGGATGGATTACAACATTTCAGAGAAGTTTGGATAAGTACTCGGACGGGAGTGGAGTGCAGGGCTATGGTCATGGTGCAAGTCGATGGGACTCGGTAGAATAGTTCAGCATGACTACACGGGCCGAGTGGCCTGTTTCTCCGTGTCTTTGGAAATTTCCACCCAGCCTACCACACGACACCATGGGATAAGATCTCCCTCCGCCCTGGGGATTTGTTCTTATTTACGGACATGAGAATATCCACATTATTTATGAAGAACAGCGGCAGAATTTCCCCTTCCCTTCAGTGAACACTGCAACTGTAATGACCGCTTTCCTGACGAATGATGACGGGAAGTATTACTTTTGTGTCCTCCCTCTACGTTTAGAACTTCTACTCTACGTTTAGATTGCACGTATCGTCCCCCTGCAGTACCAGCACTTCCCACCAGCGTTTCTATATCCAGGTTATGTTGGGGGGGGAAACCCTTCGCTTTAATCTTAATGACGTCAGCCAGGGAATTCCGTTCATCTGCAATGGATCATATTGACAGTTTCCTGATCTGCACAGGTTACCACGACTTCACGCAAACAATATTCTATAGATTCGGGTATTTCACGAACGAAAGCAAACTTTCACCATCGAGCGTGAGGATGAACCATTAATTTTATTGCATTTCTGGAACATGACTGAAATCACTGGCAGGCCTTCCTCCTTCAAAGTGACCCCACCACGTCAACATAAAGTGAACAGAACGATCACGTCAGCTGGTGGCGCATCACTGACCTCCAGATTAGTTATTGTTTTCTCTTTAAGTAATTTCTCTCACTTTCACTGAAACTGGTTGATATGCATCAAGCCCGGACCTCTCTGACCCTGTAACTCAGTAACTCTTTCTCTGAAGCTTTCTGCTTCTTTTGGGGCCGTTTGTGTTCTCCTCCTGACCTCTCTCGCTCGGCGTCAGCTCTTTGCCGGTATTCCAGGACTTCCTGTTGTAACCTCTCTCGCTCGGCGTCAGCTCTTTGCCGGTGTTCCAGGACTTCCTGTTGTAACCTCTCTCGCTCGGTGTCAGCTCTTTGCCGATATTCCAGGACTTCCTGTTGTAACCTGTCTCGCTAGGCTTCTGCTTTATGTTGACATTCGTTTTCCCTCTCTAATCTGTGCCATTCTGCCTTGATCGTAATAGTTAATTTGTAGCTCTTCCAGAAATTTAGTTGGTGTATTTTAAACTATGTAGTTAGCTTTTAACTGGTAGTCTTTTGTGTCCTGATTTGAAAATAAAATACAGCATTAGGTTATTCACAATAGATAGTATAGAGTATGTTTCACACTATTAAGAAAATTTAGTATCATTTAACAACGTAAAATATAGTTTTAGTGAGGGTACTTACAGATCGTTTTGAATCAAAAATTTATGAGTATGCCAATCTCATAAGTATCATTTGTACGTAGGATTTCTATCCAATCCGTTGAAAAGTTATTAAATTTAATCATGAATAGCTCATACACAAATAGTTTGGGGACCAGGGCATGGGTAATGTCAAAACCAGCATTCTCAGGCACAGCACAGCCAGAGAGGAAAATATTTATAGAACATTAAAGAGAAGTGAATTTATTCAAGGCCAAGAACTGCACTGGCAGCAGTATGAAGCCATTTGGTAGCATTTTTCTAACTATTTGTCAACATTTATCTCATTTTATTAACTTTAACAATCTTAATAAAACTTAGGGTGATCTTAAATGAATAAGTATCAGTTAACAAAACTTAAAGAAATTGCTCTTAAAATCTGAGGGAACATTTTTCAAAACTATTTCAGGAATTTATATTGTTAGACTAAAATAGACATTAGAATCAAGGCTGCTTTTTTCCTCACTGGTTAGACTACAACCTGCTTATAAAATTAGCACATTCTTTATTACTTTTATTCTACTGATAAAACCAAGGATCTTAATTACCATTCTCTAAAGAGCTTTCTTAAAATGTCCAGTCATCTTCAATGATTGCTGTACATACATCCTCAGACTTTACTGTTCCTGCATCACTATTAGACTTGTACCATGTGGGTCAAATTGTTGCTCCTCGCAGATCAGAAATCAAGATACCTGAGCATCAACATTGTTCATTACTGACTTATTACAAAACTGAGGTATGGGCTTGAATACTCTAGGACTCAATTCACACCAATGTTAGCAAATAACACATTTCTATGGACAATGCTCCAAAATAAATTACAGAAAAAAAAATAGATTAAATTTACCTGTCAAAGGTAAGATCTTTGCAAGGCAAAGATTCTCTTCAATATGGAATGTTGAAGCATTCTAAACTTAAACCTTGGTTTAGATTGCACTTCTTACATTCATAAAAAAAGTTCAGATGTATCAAAATAGCAAAATCTCTAGTTTTCTGTTGAGAACTCAATTAATTTTGATGATCGATGGATAATTATACTTATAGGAGTTTAATATAAGTGCCACATCTCCGATTTAATGAGAAGAGTGATGTCTTCCAGCAAGGCCAGAAAATAATTCTTACTCTCAAAATATGGCATACATGCTTTAAACTTCTCCCAATGCCTGTACTTATTTTTTATTCTGTCAGTTGAACACGTTTGTAATATTTGTTTCAAAATCATTTGAGGATATTTTCTGCTTTCTAATCCTTTATTGGCAGGGAAGTTAAGATATTGTAATATTGAACAAGAGGAATGACAGTAATCTGTAATGCCATATTGCTCCCCAGTGTGAACACACCTGACCAGTTTTTCTTATCGACCTACATTATTTCAGTTAGGAAACAGTTAGAATGCAGCAAATTTACATTATTTTAGATATACATAACAAATTGCATTCAAAGTTTCATCCAGTTAATTTTTCTTGAATGTTTGGCTAAGCAATACCAAGTGACAAAGTTTGTGTTTACTGTTTATAATGGGACTGAAGATTTATGCTCTTCCCATTGTAGTCATGTTAGCTCCATGAAAGCCATGCTATTTCCAGCTTACAAAACGATGTGCATCATATTACCATTTTACTAGCCTACTCTGTGGTGATGTCTAATATAACACTTTCATTGCAGTTTAGAAAGGCATTCTGGGGAGCTTCTGGCTCATTAAAATGTTCAATTTTGACGTTATATAGATTTTAAAGGGATGGTATTTGATCATAGCCAATAGCCTTCCATTGTCCTGAGGGTGAAGAGAGAAATATTAGCTGGGCTTTCTGCTCCTGACTGTCATCCAGCAGCATCAGCTGCACGGTTTGTGTATGCACACAGCAGGAGAAGGATACATTGGGTCAGACTTCATGAATGAATAAGCTGACAATTTTCACTGGCATGGCTCACAGAAGAAAACTGGTCTGAAGCATATTGGATGGCTGTCCTCAGAAAACATCAGTGCCTTCGTGAGAGGGGTAAGAAGAGAACCACTTGGAAGTCGGGTGAGGAGCCAAAGACTCATCATTTACTAGGAAAGAAATGATGTAATTTTACGACAGGTGTTAGACCAGTCCACTCTTTTCCTGAGCCATATTGATCAAAATTGTAATGTTTCTCATTCAGAAGACAAAAAAACCTTTGATATCCTTTATTTTAAGGGGAAAAAAAGTCAGTTCCTCTTTCAATATAAATAAACCAAAGACAACTAGATAGATAGGTTTTTGCCATCTGCACAGCCAGGGTTAAAACCCACACATAATTTTGTTAAATAAATAAATGGAATATTTTATTAAGACAAGCTGATTAAATGTTTAAAATGTACACAAATTCAAGTACAGAAAATTGCATTTCATAGGGTTAAGGAAGCAAATGAAGCAAACTCATTCAACATTTTGTATAATTCTTACCAAGAGGCAAAAGAGGAAAGAAAATGATGTGGTCAAATGCTACAAAATGAACTGATTCAATAAACTGCTCCCAAAGTAAATAGAAGAGCATATCAAATTTCATTCTTTTATTACCTACTCTACTCCCAGGGAAGATCAGAGGGATGGAGGAGAACTAAAAGGAGTCTTGCCCAGGCTCATCTTGTGAGTTCACAAAGTTCAAAGACAAAAGTAATGCTTGGCCTATAAAACTGAATATTTTATTTTATGTGATCAACAGCAAATTCCTCTGAGATAATTGCCTTAATGATAAAACAGTGTGGAAAGAAAATTGAATAGTTAAGTACTATTTACTTATTATAATCACACATATTATTTGAAAATATGAATCATTTACTAAAATAACACTGCATTATTGAAAATTTAGAGATGGCATTTTTTCAAATGAAAACGCTAAATGGGAATTTATTTTTCCTCGCAGTAATCCTGTCTTCCAAGACTGACGGGAGAGCAGTTCATGGTGTTGAAAATCTGTTTCTTAGGAAATTATCCCTTTACCAAAGGACCATGTGAAAAATGAAGCAATCTCCTTGAGTACCATTGATTAGCTAGAAGCATCTTCATAGCATCTTCATCCATCTTCATAGCAGTAATAATAGCAGCTCAATTAATTTTATCAGCATATCCAATAAGAAGAGTTTTCCAATTTATGAAACCTATTGTTTTGACTTCCTTGTTGTGAATGTTTCTTCAAGTATAATTGCTGTGATTATAGGCAGACTCCTTCATCCTGTGATTTCCATCAACAAATTGTCAACTAATCATACACAAATTAGAAGATGATTAAATTCTGTTCCAGTGGCATTGTTGCTCAATAGTTGCTAGTTTTCACATTTGCAATGCTGAAGTAAGAGAGTATTTCCCCCGCCTGTAATTTAGCTCTAATCCTGATATACTGGTTGCCTGTAAAACAGCAGGAATGATTTATATTCTTGCATTTCTGCGACTCCAACTGGGCTGGAGTGACTGAGGAGCAACTGAATAAGACGTTGTTTCCCGCCGCACCTCCAGCAGTGCCCTTAAATCTGCTGCAGGGTAATCAGCTGGAGACCACCATTCATCGATGCTTCACTCTCCTAGCCCTGGTATATCTCCTGGTGGCGGAGCATTGGCAGCTACATCTCCCTACCACCCCCTTCACCTTTCAATGGGGTTAGAATATCACCAAATTTCTGTCCTTCCTCCTCAGCCACAGCCAAAAGCCTCACTTTTCTGCCTCTTCAGCCATCTCTCTGGTGGCCCTCCTAAGCCTTGCTCCAGTCACTGCTATATCACTGAGTAACCTTCTTAAACAAACTGCAATAAGTTATTCTGCGCACTTTCATTATCTCATGTTTCAAGTGAACAAAAGATGCCCTAATAAGCCTGTTAAAATAAAATGCTCATCAGTTTATGAAGTCAAATAGGTAGTGAGTGATTATTTCTGGTTTAGTACTTGGCTTTGCAGTACACGAGAGACAACGCAGATATCTGTAGCACTGATGTTATTACTTCTCAGCCTGAGTTTTCTGGTTTCTGGACACAGGGACCTTCCTTCAAGTGGTCATTGAAAATTTGCATGCAGTGAAACGTCATTCCGTAAGAGCTTAAAGAGGGTCATAGAATATACAACGCAGAACAGTACAGCGGAAGAACAAGCCCTTCGGCCTGCAATGGTGTGCAGAACCAATTAAATTAGTAATTAAATAACTAAACTAAACTCTTCTGCCTACATAATGTCCATATCCTTCCATTTTCTGCTCATTCATATTGCCTATCCAGATGTCACTTAAAACTCCCTAAGTGTTGTAATAGTCTTGAATTCCTATTATCAAGGTGGTAGTGACTGTTCCTCTTTCAGTGTCTTCATTTCTAGTAATATTCCTCTGTGTTATTTCAGTTCGCATTCAAGGTGGATGATGGAAGTGAAGGTGTTGATCTGCAGTACCAGGGCTAGCTTATTCATCGGGATAAGTTTGAGCAATTTCATCAGCAGCTTGAGTACACGTCCTTTAAAGAGCATTGGTAAGAGCACTGAACTTTGTGGTGTTTGAAAAACCAGAGTGAACTGAACCCATCTCAGTCCAAAACTATTATTCAGCAGGTGCAGTGCTTCGAGGCAAGACGGCATTGTAAAAATGCAAATTCAGACCTTTAATCCAGGTTATGACAAGTCTGCAGAGACTAAACTGATTCCAGATATCTGCTAGAAATTAGTTCTGATGTGCAGTTTGCACCAGAAGAAGTCACACATGATTTAGTGAAGTGATGAAAATTCAGATGTGATGCATTACTGGAATCCTAAGTTCCACCACAAGATTCTAGGTGCCCATGTTGTCACACATTGCTCTCCACCCACTCATTGTGAAGCAGCAGTCTACCTAATCCCTGCAAACTAAGAAATCAATTGTCTCTCCGCTCTTCACATTTGATTAAAGCTGCTCAGGCCTTTCCATAAAACCATAAGACATAGGAGCAGAATTAGGCCATTCAGCCCATCGAGTGTGCTCTGCCATTTGATCATGACTGAGTTTTAGCAGTCATGATTGTCCTTCAGTCACACAAACTCAACCCCAATGAATTAAAACAGATAGAAAAAAACTAAGCCAACACCTTGTTATTGGTCCAATGCTCACAGACTATTGATCCAATGATGTCCAATGATCATTCATACAAATGTACAGAAATGGTCAAATGTAAATGAAGTCTCCAGTGTACAACCCCAGTCAACCAGAAGAAGCCACAGATCACATAATCCACAACGATCTTCAAACAAGAAGGGGTACTCTTCTCATAATTGTATTGTTTAAATATTAAAAATAATTTATAGTTGCTGATCTACATCAGCTCTACTTGTGTTTATTTACTGAATCTATTTGCTTTAATGGGTGGATGAAAGTAGAAAACTACTCTGAATGCATGGTCAATTTCCAGGCCAAAAGTTACTTCAGTCTCAATGCAACATTTTGGCTCAACTACCTACATATAGGTTGTTCTGCATTTACTTCAGCCTTTTGAATGGAGATGAAGCTCATAATCATTTATTTGTTCACAGAATCCTTCTTTGCACTCAAGTTAATTTATCCCATCCCTGGGTCCTGCATACAATCTAGTAATGGCTATTGAAAAAGTTAATACACATCATTTCCAGAACTCTGCAACAGAGGTAAACAAAAATAGCAATTTGCATACGAGGTTCCTTTGTGAATAGGTATCTGATCTCCAACATACAAACTGAACCTTCAAAATAAGTATCTTTTGTTTATGTTCTGAAAAGGAGCCTCAAGCTATTTCTTTTGTGAGTACTGGTTAGCTCAACACCTGATGTAACTAATTGTTAAGTTATATAGCTCATGCTTTAGTGTTTTCTACTGGAAACTGGTATCCTACAGTTTGTAAAGGAAAACAATTTGCTATTTCAACAGCTTTATTCCTCGAACTTGAATTGTGATTAAGAAACCCAACGATTGTCATCGAGTCATCCAAGAGGCTCAAAGCGCTATGAATTCCGGGCTAATCGTCAAGCAGTTGCAAATCATGCAAACTCCAGACAGCACTGGACTTCAGGGTTCAACCTGGGCCACCGGAAATGTGAGGCAGCTGTCACAGCACCCAGATGGCCTGTATTTTCAGCCTTTGGATGGGTGTTTTTCAGGAGAAAAGTAAATGGCCATTTTGAAATTTATGTGACAGTTGCTTAGAAAGTATTTGTGGGATGCAGACACCTAGGCATTAGATGACAATTGACAAAATTAACACAAGGACAGATATCATTCATGTTAGCTTCCAATGATTCAATGAAATAAGAAAAAGATCTGCAATGGATTCATTAAGGAGTCAACTGCCTGGCCTTTAAGTATTATTACAGTATTACAATGAAAGGGCAATATAACAGGTAAATTCACACCTGTTAGAATTTGTCTATTTTTCCATACTTAAATTGATCAAAAGGAAATTTTCCAAGATGAGTTGTAAGCATATCATCTCTCACGATCAGCTTTCTGCCTGACATTTTGCACAGATATCTCATAAGGTCACTAATGAAGACCAAAATTCATGTTTTTGACATGATTTAGGAATAAATATTTAATGCACAAATGACCATGTTACAAGGAACTGACTAGCAGACTCAACTTTAAATGTCTGATTCACTACTCTCTTTATTTCCACTATATAAACCTTAAATACAGTTTTCACCTCATGAAGTAGTGTTTTTATTTTCCCCATGTATGAGTTTTAGGTTCTACCGGGACAAAGATAATATCTGTTATTCCTCATTGCAAAAATCTGATTCATAATAGTTTGACTTTTGCTCAGCAGGTAGGGCTTCACAACATTTATATTTACTGGCCAAGGAAAACATTAAAGAATAAAGCCAAAGATTTATAGTGAATATTAATACTTAAGTCAATTTCTAACATTTCGTGAACGGATTTTTAATAGGTGTTTTAGAGATCAAATTCTTTCTGCTTTTATATTGTGAAAGAAATGGTTATCCGTGGCCTTACCCGTCAGAAAACCTGACGAGTTATCAAAATGAATAATATTATGCAAAGGCACACGAGTGAATCTGCAGATGCTGGAAATAAATAAAAATAGAAAATGCCGGCAGAACTCAGCAGGCAAGACAGCATCTACGGGAGGAGGTAGTGACGACGTTTCGGGTCGAAACCTTTATCAGGAGTGAAGTAACATGGAAGGGTTTTGGCCCGGAATGTCTTCACTACCTCCTCCCATAGATGCTGTCTGGCCTGCTGAGTTCTGCCAGCATTTTGTGTTTTTAACATTATGCAATTTAGTCTCTGCTGTTGTTGTGTTAATGAACTGCACTAGCATAGCAAATGGAGGAACTATTTTCAGAGACTATCTTGAGAGTGGTATGTAGGAGAATAGTACAACTTGACAATGCGTTGATTATTCTTTTGAACGTGCTAAACAGTAGATGTATTTTGCATCTTCTCAGGCCATCATTGATTGTTAACATTTTATGAATGGCCAGATCTTGCTGGGTTTGCCCATCTGCACTTACTTATATTCATTTGGAGATACAGCATGGTAATAGGCCTTTCGGCCTAATGAGTCTGTGTCTCCCAATTGCAACCATGTGACCAATTAACCTACTAACTCGCACATCTTTGGAATGTGGGAGGAAACTGGAGCTCCCAGAAGAACTCACATGGTCAGGGGGAAAGAATAAAAATTCTTTAAAGAGAGTGGCAGAATCGAAACAGGGTCACTGTGGCTGTAACAGGGTTACATAAACTGCTACGCTACCGTACCGCCCCCTTCCCAGGGGTCGTTTCTGGAGGACTGATTTCCATATGCTCCTGCATCATTGCGGTAGGTGATTTATGGAATTATTCTCTTGGCCTCAACAAACTGAACAGAAAAAAAACCCCTTTCTTTCAAAGTACAACTTACAATTGCTGAAAACCATTAGACTAGATCCTAGTATTGATTTGTACTTTATTTTAGCAACTGAAAGACGATTTAGAATATACAAGAGAACAGTAGTATAATAAATCTTGCATGAGATTATCCAAGACATTGGAACCTAGGCCTATGTAACAACAAAACAATGGGAAAACATGACCAATTAGGAGAACATTGTTTTGGTGGTCAATGGGAATAAAGGTAAGGAGGTATGAACATTGCTACTGCACTCAGAACAAGAGCTGACCTGATTAGTCAGAGGAGTCATCATCCCGTTCAGTCAAATTCAACAAGTCCTTCCAGTCAAACGGACAATTCCAAGAATAATTATATGCAGCAACCAGCTAAGATAAGGATCTATACGGAGAATAGTTTAAACAATTTGTTATAGTCAGTGAGGGTACTGACACGACTTGCTGAATGTTGCAATGCATAACTCAAAATAAAATTATTCTGCCCCTTTTTCCCCAGTCCTGATGAAGGGTCTCGGCCCAAAGCGTACACTGTTCATTCCATTCCACAAAAGCTGCCTGACTTGCAGAGTTCCTCCAGTATTTTGTGTGTACTGCTCAAGGTTTGCAGCACCTGCTGAATCTTCTGTGATTGTATTTGATTACTGGATACAACTTGGCTGCGTTTTGTAAAAGTATAAAGCTGAAATTCTAAAATGGTTAGGTTAGCGAGGTAATACTCAGATGAAGCAGCACAATAGCTCTGTGCTGACACACTCCTTGCAGATGAAAGGTAAAGACTGCGCGTGGAGCTTCAACTTCTGTCAAAGGTATCACCACTGATAATAGTTATTTAAAAATTATTGTAAATCAAATAATAACTTCTTTAAATATTTTGAGTTGCTAACGGGAACAAATTAAACCATTTGCAAATAATTAAATATATTACACTGAAGTAAAATAATTAAAATAAAAGCCTGCTTCTTTGCTTATGAATCTGCAGGCAAAGACTCTTCACTGAAATCAACGGAGCCTCCGATTTTATACCAGATCTGAAATAACCTAGGATCCGAGAGGTGATGCCCCAGCACAAGATGATGCTCTTCAGTTAGATACCCCATGGAGTGGCATATGCAGTACCGTTAGTGATTCAGTAACTCTTGGCTTCTACCCTTGATAGTGTAAAAGCTTTGAAGAATTCTCGTTTAAACGCCCGTAATTCCAATCAGCAAAACTTAACTATTGCACTAAGCTTATAGAGGACTGGACGATACTAATCAATATCCCTGAAGGTTTGGTTTGTCACCCTGAGTCAGCTAGTAGCAGTCGCACCTCTAGATCTTAAGTCCCACTCCAGTGCATCTATGCTGCCTCCCCAGGGTAACAGTCAGACTCTGTTAGATGTCCATCTATTAATCCAAGGTTTACGCTGCTCTCATACGAACATGAAGACTCAAACATCATGGTGTAGCATGATGAGCGCAGTACGATGCCATTGTACTGACTGCTACTTATGAGTCCATCACTGCAAATGGGGCTGTTCAGACATTGCTGAATCGTCACTTCTGGAGCCCTTTTGTGCAAAGCTGACTGCATGAAGGCTGGATACTTAGAGATGTGGGCAATTAGAGAAGGCTTCCACACCCAGTCAGAGTCTGTGATCGGCTTGGCTTTTGGAGTTTTGATCAATGGAGTATTTGGGCCTTAGGACATTGGAAAATGGTTATTATGTGGCATTCCGAGGAAAGCGCACTTTCAGTTGCTGAGCACTGAATCCTACAGCACATCAGCACTACAGTACATCAGCTCTCTAGGCCAAAGAGTGTCATGGACTCGCTTCAATGATGAAGCAGGAGCTGTCCCAAGTATCCCATAGACATCATCATCATCATCATCAGGTGCCGTGTCCAGTGTGAGCTTTGACTGTCATGGCCCACACACTCCTGTTCCGGGTCAAGTGGATCAATTCATTGTTATTCATTTCCGGTTCTCTGGCTGCTGTCTCCATCATCATTTGTCTTTGCTTTCCTCTTGCTTTCTTCCCTTCAATCGTTCCCATAGTCATCGTGCATTCTAACTCCTCTTTCCTAATCACATGTCCGATGAATCCCACAGACAACTCTAAAACGCAACTACCTATTCATTATCACATTTTGGTCTGGAAGAGCTTGATAAGCACAAATATGAAAATGTATTTCCTGCATTGGAAATTGTGGCTACACTTCAGAAGTACTTCGTTATCTAGGAAAGCATTTTCGGACTTCAGGAAAGGATGTGAATAACTATTTTTTTTCTTGAAACTGGCTTAATTCAACCTGCCTGGCTGAAGCAATATGACGAGACAAATGGGAGAAAAGCTGAGAGCTGTGCACATAAATAAAGCCTTAAGTTAAAAAAAAACACCAACCTATCCAAAGAGGGGAAATGAAACCCCGCTTTATGGGTTAAGTAAAAACGTCTGCAATGGTTAGAAACATACTGACTGGCTGATAAATATCACATCATTTTAGTTTTCTAAGTTTGGGTTGGGAGAATCTGAGATAACAGAACAGCTCAAATGTCATCATGTGCACAAATTAATAACTTAAACCAGCTTAATTTAAAGTGGATAATTTATCTGGTTGGATTTAACCAAATATCAAGTGAAAATACGATGATCCTTCTGATATGAGACAGGTCAGGGATGGCAGGGCAGATGTTTTTGGAATTTCAGTGTGTGGTAGCTAGTGGAGACCAGGAACAACCTTCAGTAATTTGCTTTATAACTCTAGCAGTAGTGCAGTCAAGGACCCAGGATGAGTGAATGCTGCAGCCGAGATGTCAGGGTTCAGTTTTCGACTTGGAGAGTGGTGAGTGCGTGGAATGGGCTGCTGGTGACAATGGTGGAGGCGGATGCGATAGGGTCTTTCAAGAGACTCCTGGCCAGGTACATGGAGCTCAGACAAATAGAGGGCTATGGATAGCCCTAGGTAATTTCTCAGGTAAAGACATGTTGGGCACAGCCTTGTGGGCCGAAGGGCCTGTATTGTGCTGTAGGTTTTCTGTGTTTCTATGAACCTTGCAGGTGGTGAATCCTCATAATCCAGGTACCAGTATCAGTAGCCAGGATGCACTGCGTCATTACTCTTCACATCTTCTTCATCCCACTAAATATCATCTGAGGAGGATATCATTTATTTGCCTCGTTTCTCCTGCGCGCAATTTCAGCTCGTTTGCTGTGCAATTATGTTAAGATCATATAATGTTGGACAGTTCAAGGTTTACTCAGGCATCTTCGTCATTCCTTTGACCTGTTCAGTCACCCTTCATTTTAACACTGACCACCGTCACTCCATCATAGTCCCAAACCGAACTACACAACGACAATTGCCAACCTCATGCCCCTACACAGACCCCCCACCCCAATTCCGGGCAACGCACCCGATTATACTGAACTTTCCCGCCCCCTGACCCTCAGCAACACCGAATGATCTTCAGGACCCGGACCCACTCCGCAAATGTTCCAACACATATGCAATTCCAACACAAAGCCAGACCCGATCCCTCCCCCACCCTCGGGACCACAATTGTCAGCTCATTGGTTATGGGACGAGCAGGAAGAGAATATGTGTCGTTATTCCATTTTGTTCAAGCGTCCGATGGCTGAGGGTGAGTAACCATTCTTGACCCCGGCGCTCCGAGCCCTGAGACACTCGTGCCTTCTCCCTGATGGCAGCAGCGAGCAAAGAGCGTGTCCTGGCTGGTGAGCGCATTTGCTGATGGTTGCCACCTCTCCAGGGCAACGTTTGAAATAATGTTCCCAGTGGTTGGGGGGGGGGCTTTCTCCGTGATTTACTGGGGCAAATCCATTGTCTTTTGCAGGGGTTTTCGGTCAAAGGCATTGGTTTCCCCACACCAGGCCGGAATGCAGACAGTCAGCACCTTCCTGCCGCACCCCTGCGGATATTTGCCAAGGTTTTCGATGACTTGCCGAATCTCCACAGACCCGTGAGGAAGAGGAGGCGCCGCTGTGCTCACCTTGTAATTATATTTATATATTTGGGCTAGGGCTGGTCCTCTGAGATGGTTACATCCGGGAATATAAAGTCACTGAACCTCTCCACCTCTCATCCTCCGATCAGTACTGACTCATTCATCTCAGAGTTCTCTCTCTCTCTCTCTCTCTCTCTCTCTCTCTCTCTCTCTCTCTCTCTCTCTCTCTCTCTCTCTCTCTCTCTCTCTCTCTCTCTCTCTCTCTCTCTCCCCTCTCTCTCTTTCTCCCTCTCCCCCTCCCCTCTCTCCCCCTCTCCATCTCTCTCCCACCTTCTGTCTCTCCTCCTCTCCGTCTCTCTCTTCCTCCCTCTCTCTCTTTCTCTCTCTCTCTCCCTCTCCCTCTCTCTCTTTCTCCCTCTCCCTCTCTCTCTCTCTCCTTAATGCAAAGGCGCGATAATGCAGAGGTGTCTCTCATTTATAGCCCAAATAGAATTCCCTGCATATGCGAAGGGTATTTCTGTATCAGGCAGCTTAACTTCGAAGAGTTTCAGCGGCTGGGCATGACAAAAGGAGAAACACAACTGCACCCGGTGATAAATGACACCGGCGGCAATACAGTGACGGCCAGACTTTCACTGGCATGGTCCTAAGGGCATCAGTGCAGAAGTCAGGCAGGACGCTGTCACCACAAGGGGGCAGTGTGGAAGATACAGACTCGAGGTGAGAATGGGAGCATTGGTCACGCGCGTCCCTGAGCCGCTCCACCAAGCAGTCTCCTTCAATCTCGAGTGTCTTTTCTGTGTCCTTAACATCGCCCGTCCGATTTAAAAACATTGCACCACTGGCGATATTGGGCGACAATTTCCGTCAGCTCACTGATCTACAAGATGTACATTTTCTGAACTGTTATCGCCGCAGTCTTCTGCCAATTAAGCACAAAAACAGACACGCGAATTCTCTACATGCACCAGTGATCATATGAACTCCACGTGAACAGTAACGACTCGTCGAGGATAAACTCCCAGCAATGCAAGTACTGCACCTGGAAGTGAGCGGGATTCCGCCAGAGAAGCGAGATCGACCAGGGGAGGACGGATTGCGGTGGGTATCAGGCCAGAGTGAAACTACCGGAACACGACCACTGTTCCATCGCATCTTCCTAGCCAATGTACATTCACTAGAGCGCTGAGCACTGGGCCTAAGGGCAAGATTGCTGTTTCGAAGGGGCACAAAGGATTTCTGAGTCCTCTCTTTCACTGCTACGGCTTATCTGCCACGCTCTGGTTGTCGCTCTCCAGCCCAAAGGTTTCTCAGTCCACCAGGCAGACCGATAGGCTGCATCAGATAAGAACAGAGCAGCGGCGACTCCTTCATGATAAACCATGGATTCGGAGCGCAACTGGGTGTCTCTTCCATGTCCACTGAATATGCGTTCAGATCCTCTAATTGAGGATCCCCAATCGCTATTGCACTCCCCTTTCACCATCCACTTCTGGGCCACAAAGCCAGTCTCAGTCCCTTCCTCCTGGTAATCTCCACTCCCGGCAACCTACCAAATGCATCTGAAGTGGTACTCCTTTTCTTGAGGGTACGGCCACAAGGGGGAACTGTTCTGGCGGTCTATCTGCTTTGCCTCTCGTGCAGGTCACCCGTGATAGGGTCGCCTTCATCTCGGGTGGCTGCCTCCCTGTAGCTTCTACCTATCACCTCCTCATTGTCCCGTGTGAATCGAAGCTCATGGACCAGCAGCTCCCGTTCTTTAACATGCTCGCCCAGGAGCTGCACCGGATGGACATTGTGCGGATCAATTTATGCGGGGCAGAGGCGGTATCTCAGTTTCTCTAAATCTCACACATATCTCACACATGACACTGACTCGGCATCTACTCTCAGCGCACTGGCTATGTAATTACAAAAATAATCAACTTACTTGGAACTTCATTCCTTACTTCGAGCATGCGGCTGTGTTTGTCCAAGTGTGTTCTCGCCTAAGCCTGTTTCACAAAAGCCGAACCACTCTAACAATTCACCACTCCAGCAATGGCCGTTCCAACAATGGAGAATCCTTCTCCATCTGGCTGGCCAATTCAGAGAAGTCCCGTCATTGCTGTCATAACCGCCAGGTGGCGCAATGCATCCTCAGTACATTGATAAGTAATATATGCATAAAAGATGCAAAGTATTTCGGTAAATAAACAAACGAATGAACGAATAAATTAACTAGTGAAAAAGTAAATGAACTAACAAGTATAAAAGGAATTATGAAGTCGCTTTCATGGGTCCATGGACCGTTCAGAAATCTGATTGCAGAAGATTTAGGTAAATCTCTGAGCGTGGGTCTTCAGGGTCATGTACCTACTTCCGGATGGTGGTAAGGACACGAGAAAATATCCTGGATGATAGTAATGAGGCAAGAAAATAAAGAAAATATCCCGAATGGCAGTAATGAGACAAGAGCATGTCCCACTGGAACTGTCCCGGATGGTACTGTTGGGAAGAGAGCATATTCCGGATTGTACTAACAGGAAGGGTGTATATCCCGAATGGTTGTAATGAGACAGGAGCATATACCTGACGGTGATCGCCCTTAATTATGGACCTGGTAATCCTGAGGAACCACCTTTTGAAGATTTTCTCGATTATGAAGAGGCTTGCACTGTGATGAATGTGACTGTTGTACACAAGCCTCTGCAATCTGTGTCGATCCTGTGCATTGCAGCCTGCACACCAGACGGTGATGCAAACAGTCAGAATACTCTCCGCCTTGCATGTGCGTACATTTCCCAGTTTTTGGTGACATGCCCATACCAAATCTCTTCAAGTTTTGTGGGCCGAAGGGCCTTTATTGTGCTGTAGGCTTTCTCTGTTTCTATGTTTCTGTCACCTAATGGAATACAGCTGTTGACGTGCCTTTCTTTGTGAATGTATAACTATGTGAGGCCAAGCAGAGATTCTCTCAGAAGGAGCTTAAACCTGCTCACCCTCTCCACCGCCGACCCTTCAATGAGGACTGGTGTGTGATCTCCCGACTTCTCCTTCGCGGCGTTCACAGTCACATCCTTGGTCTTGCTGTCCTTGTGTGCAAGATTATTGCGGCGACAACACTCAGCCAATCTACCTATCCCGGAGGGAAGTAGTTTTGAGGAAAATGCCACGTGATCTGGTAGAGGACGACACCAGCGTATCGACGGCCGAATAGCCTTCTGTTTCTCCAGCGTTTTAGGTTCGTTCATTCTCCGCTCCTTCTCGCTCTGCGCTCCAGTCAGCTCCGGCTTTTCAGATAACGGGCTCTCGGGATCTCTCCTGGAGACCAGGAAATGAGGCTCACTCTCCGAATGTAACAGAGACAGGCGCCGCTCTCTCGGGATCGCGTGGATGACGTTCACTTTACTCTCTCGCTTTCCCTTCATGTCGGATGCACCATCAATAACTCACGCTGAGACGAAGGAAGCGAGATATCGGCTTTTATTGACTGGAAGAATAAACAACACTACATCCTGGGGAAAATGAGGGAGAGCAGCAGCCCACAGTCGCCTTTATACAGGGGTCTGTGGGAGGAGCCACAGGAGCAGTCAGCAGGGTCTGTGGGAGGAGCCACAGGAGCAGTCAGCAGGGGTCTGTGGGAGGAGCCACAGGAGCAGTCAGACAGGTATATCTAGTTCACCACATTCACCCCCCCCCCCTTTGATTTAAAAGAGTCCCCAAGTATATTTACAGGTTAAGTCTATCAGGTGGTCGAATCGTTCGCTGCGATCTACGTAGCTCCGGCTGCAATTGCACAGGTGCCGGAGGTGGTGTTTGCACCGGAGGCGGAGAGTGGGTTGGTTCTGTCCCAACTGGAGGTGTCAGGGATCCCTCGCGTGTGTGCGAGGCCCCCGGAATAGACGCGTACGAGATGCCCGGTACATGAGCGTCGTGAGGAGTCTGGGTGTGGCACGGTGTGTGCGGTGTCACCTCGGGTACAGGGTTCATAGTTACCGTGGAGTGTACGGGGTAGTGGTCTGCTGCTCCTGCGGGTGCCAGGTCGCGGACAGAGAACGTGTCCTCCCGCCCATCTGGGCGTAGGCATACTGGGGATTAGCATGCAGGAGGTGAACCCTCTCGACCAGCGGGGAGTATTTATTACTCCTCGCATGTTTACGTAGCAGCACTGGCCCCGGGGACGTCAGCCAAACTGGTAGGGTGGTCCCAGTGACAGACTTCCTGGGAAAAGAGAATAGGCGTTCGTGAGGGGTGGCATTAGTGGACGTACACAACAGGGAACGGATAGAGTGGAGTGCCTCAGGGAGGACCTCCTGCCATCGGGAGACCGGCAACCCTTTTGGCTTAAGGGCTAAAAGTGTGGCCTTCCACACTGTGGCTTTCTCCCTCTCCACCTGTCCATTTCCCCGGGGATTATAACTCGTGGTTCGACTAGTAGCAATGCCCCTAGCTAGCAGGAACCGGCGCAACTCGACAGTCATAAAGGAGGACCCTCTATCACTGTGGATATAGCAGGGATATCCGAACAGAGTGAAGAGCTGGCGCAGGGCTTTTATGACCGACGTGGTAGTAGTGTCGGGGCAGGGAATGGCAAAGGGGAATCGCGAGTACTCGTCAATAATACTGAGAAAATAGACATTGCGGTCGGTGGAGGGAAGGGGGCCCTTAAAGTCAACACTCAGTCGCTCAAAAGGGCGGGTGGCCTTGACAAGCTGCGCAGTGTCAGGACGGTAGAAGTGCGGTTTGCACTCAGCGCAGATCTGGCAGTCCCTGGTCATCGTCCTGATGTCCTCCAGGGAGTACGGCAGGTTCCGGGCTTTAATGAAATGGTAAAATCGGGTGACCCCCGGATGGCAAAGATGGGCATGAAGGGCATACAGCTGATCGAGCTGTGCGCTAGCACACGTTCCCCGGGATAGGGCATCAGAGGGTTCATTGAGTCTGCCAGGCCGGTACAGGATATCATAATTGTAGGTGGAGAGTTCTATTCTCCACAGCAAAATTTTATCATTTTTGATTTTGCCCCGATGTTGGTTGCTGAACATGAACGCAACCGAGCGCTGGTCGGTCAGCAAGGTGAACCTTTTGCCGGCGAGATAGTGCCTCCAGTGCCTAATAGCTTCCACTATGGCCTGGGCTTCTTTCTCCACCGCGGAGTGCCGAAGTTCAGAGCCTTGAAGGGTACGACAAAAAAACGCCACTGGTCTGCCTTCCTGATTGAGGGTAGCAGCCAGCGCGAAGTCAGAGGCGTCACTCTCTACTTGGAAGGGAATGGTCTCGTCCACCGCATGCATCGTTGCTTTGGCAATGTCCCCTTTAATGCAGCTGAAGGCCGCGCAGGCCTCGGCAGAGAGGGGAAAAGTGGTAGACCTGACCAGGGGGCGGGCCTTGTCTGCGTAATGGGGGACCCATTGGGCGTAATAGGAAAAAAAACCCAGGCACCGCCGGAGGGCCTTGAGAGTGGTGGGAAGAGGGAGTTCTAAGAGGGGGCGCATACGGTCGGGGTCAGGGCCAATGACTCCGTTCTCCACGACATACCCAAGGATAGCGAGTCGTGTGGTTCTGAACACACACTTGTCCCTGTTATAAGTGAGGTTCAAAGCTTCGGCCACTTGGAAAAATCGTTGGAGGTTGGCGTCGTGATCCGACCAGTCGCGACCACAGATGGTGATGTTATCTAGATAGGGAAATGTGGCCTTCAGTTTGTACTGGTCCACCATCCGGTCCATCTCCCTCTGGAAGACTGAGACTCCATTTGTGACGCCAAATGGGACGCGCAGGAAGTGATAGAGCCTGCCACCCGCCTCGAAGGCGGTGTAGGGGCGGTCCTCTGGGCGGATGGGGAGCTGGTGATAAGCGGATTTCAGATCTATTGTCGAGTACACCTTGTACTGAGCTATCTGGTTGACCATATCCGCGAGGCGTGAATCTATTGATGGTCTGGCTATAGTCCACAACCATCCTATTTTTCTGCCCAGTCCGAACAACAACCACCTGGGACCGCCATGGGCTTGTGCTCGGCTCAATGATCCCCTCCCCGAGCAGCCGCTGCACCTCTGAATGAATAAAGGCCCTGTCCCCCGCGCTGTACCTCATGCTTTTAGTCGCCACCGATTTACAGTCGGGGGTCAGGTTGGTGAACAGCGATGGGGGAGGGATCTTGAGGGTGGAGAGACTGCAAGTAGTGTCAGTAGCACAGCTATCGGCATGGTGCTGGGCGGGATGTGTGGTTCGGTGTGTATGTGCGTGTGGTAACGGAGTATATGGCGAAGTCCCACCAAACTGAGGATTCCTGACGGTGAGTGGTGAGAGGGGCCCGTCATATGCCATAGTCACTCTTTTGAGATGGCTCTGGAACTCGAGCCCGAACAGTACAGGGGCGCACAGTCGAGGCATGACAAGGAACGCAAAGTTCCGATATGCTGTGCCCTGCACCACCAATGTCGCTACACAACCCACCCGGATGTCTGTGAAATGCGACCCAGAAGCCAAGGTGATCTTCTGACGTACCGG
Organism: Hemitrygon akajei; assembly: GCF_048418815.1. Classification (NCBI taxonomy): domain Eukaryota; kingdom Metazoa; phylum Chordata; class Chondrichthyes; order Myliobatiformes; family Dasyatidae; genus Hemitrygon; species Hemitrygon akajei. Next base: position 5,724,424 of record NW_027331944.1, on the reverse strand, counting down.
CCGTGTCACGAGTCCACAGCGTTGCACTGTGGCCGGGTCAATAAAACTCTCAGTGCTGCCCGTGTCAAACAGGCAGCTAGTCCTGTGTCCCTGCACCAGGATGTCCATCATCGACCTTGCGAGCTGGTGCGGAGCGCTTTGATCGAGGGTCACTGTAGCCAGCGTTGAACGGGGCTAGTCGGGGGCGGGGCCTGGTGACGCCGGCAAAGATGGCCGCTCACATCCGGGCATGCAAGATGGCGGCTCCCAGGTCGCACACGGGTAGGTAGGGGCGGGGCATGGTGACACCGGCAAAGATGGTTGTTCACATCCGGGCGTGCAAAATGGCGGCCCCCAGGTCTCAGACGCAGCGCTGCTCGACCCCGGGCGCGGTTTAGATTTACAGACCTTGGCGAAATGGCCCTTCTTCCCGCAGCTGGAAAAAGTCGCTTCGCGAGCCGGGCAGCTGTTTCTGGAATGTTTCCGAAGCCCACAAAAGTAACAACGTTTTATGCCTGGCGAGGTCGGGGAGTTCGTGATACCGCGACTGGCAGCGGCGTTGGCGAATTCGCCCGCAGGAACCGGTGGCGGCGGGGAATCGCGCGGCTGGACCGGCTCGGCGTACAGCTGTGTAGCCTCCAACGTATCAGCCGTCTCTATCGCTGAGCGTAAGGTCAGATCAGCTTTTTCCAGCAGCCGCTGGCGCAAATACACTGACTTGACTCCGGTCACAAAGGCGTCTCGGACCAAGAGTTCCGCATGCTGTTCCGCTGTGAGCGTTTTGCAGTCACAAGTCCGCACGAGTGCCTGTAGAGCTCGGAGAAATGCAGCAGTCGACTCCGTAGGCCGCTGTTTTCGGGTAGCCAAGCGATGCCGGGCATAAACTGCGTTCACCGGTCGCAGGTACTGTCTTTTGAGGGCGTCAAGCGCCCCTTCGTAGGTCGAGAGGTCCCTGATGAATGAATAAACTTTTGGGGCGACCCTCGAGAGGAGAAGTCTGAGCCTAACAGCAGGGTCGGTTGCACGAACCTCCTCCAAGTATGATTAGAAGCATACAAGCCAGTGTTCAAAGGCAAGAGCTGCGTCAGGGTCCTGGGGGTCCAAATCTAAACGTTCTGGGCGTAAAAAGGTTTCCATGTTTTAACTTCCAGTCAACAAAATTGATGCACCATCAATAACTCACGCTGAGACGAAGGAAGCGAGATATCGGCTTTTATTCAAAATGAGGGAGAGCAGCAGCCCACAGTCGCCTTTATACAGGGGGCTGTGGGAGGAGCCACAGGAGCAGTCAGCAGGGGGCCTGTGGGAGGAGCCACAGGAGCAGTCAGCAGGGGTCTGTGGGAGGAGCCACAGGAGGAGTCAGCAGGGGTCTGTGGGAGGAGCCACAGGAGCAGTCAGACAGGTATATCTAGTTCACCACAGTGAGAGAAACTCTCTTTGAGATCATTATCGGATTCCACACAGCAGCAGATAGTTGTAGAACAGCACACAGGATTTGATGTAGATTTGAGCAAAGTACAGACTCTCTGATCCAATCAGCGCTGCCGCTTGTGACGTCAGAATCCAGATATCTGACCCGCAAACCAGGAAGTGCGGCTCAGTCTCCGAGTGTAACAGAGATCGGCGCTGCTCTCTCGGGATGTCGGGACTGCCCTTAGCAGCTCTCGTTCTTTGTCTCCACATAACGACGGGTGAGGATCACTCTCTCCAAACACTGGTGATCACTTAATCAACAGAACGACTCGTAGTTAGTTGAATGAAGATGAGATTATAATTGTCGACCTTACTGAGCTAAGAATAGATCCCTGCTATCTGTACAGATTGTGTTAAATTCAGTTCCCAAGTCTATCCGCGTCTGTCGCTTTTCCCTCATATGATTTTCTCTTTCTCAGGTGAGTCCCAGCAGTTTACTATTATCGTTAAGGACAGCCAGATAATTGTCGCCGTTGGGGGTGAGGCGCTCTTTTCAGTGCGGCCGTCGTCAAACGTCATCAGTGGAAGCTGGATTTTTAATGGGAAAACAGTCGCCCAGTGGATCGGACAGACCGTGGCTGTCGATAATGAGTACGTATCGCGGGCAGAGATATTTCCACACAACGGGTCGCTTCTGCTGAAGTCGGTGAACGTGCTGGACAGCGGGGAATACCTTGTGTATATGGTTGTATATGGCTCCCAATCCTCAGCGACGGTCACTCTGCGTGTCACTGGTAAGTGAGACCGAGTCATGCTATCTCGGACTATACCTTTCATTTTATTCCTGTGGTGAAAGAATACAATACAACCTTTACGGTGGTCGCAGACCCTGGACTCCAGTGAACTCTGCCAGACCTGCTCTCGGACTGTTCAGTTCTCACTGTTGTGCGTGGCTGTGTATCCCCGTTTCTGTTTGCGGGCTGCTCGCACTTGTCCGTGCCGGATGTCAGTTCCGTCTTCAAGGCCATCAAGTAATCTTTTTTGCTGTATTTTACTCTATTTTGAGCCGAACATGTCGCTACCTTAGAAATTACAAGGCTTATCCATAGCCTTCTAGTTTTGTAAGCTCCACTTACCTATCCAAAAGTCTTTCAAACGACCCAATCGTATCCGCCTCCAACATCGATGCCGGCAGCCCATTCCACGCACTCACCACTCTCTAAGTAAAATACTTTCCCCTGACATCTCCTCTGTACCTACTCCCCAGCACCTTAAACCTGTGTCCTCTTGTGGCAGCCATTTCAGCCCTGGGAAAAAGGCTCTGACTATCCACACGATCAATGCCTCTCATCATCTGATACACCTCTACCAGATCACCTCTCATACTCCGTCGCTCAAGGAGAAAAGGCCGAGTTCACTGAACCTGTTTTCATTAGGCATGTTCCCCAATCCAGGCAAAAAACCTCGTAAATCTCGTCTACACCCTTTCTATGGCTTCCACATCCTTCCTGTAGTGAGACGACCAGAATATTGACAGCATTCTGTAGTTTTATCTCTGATCTGTGCATCTGTAGTAATTTGCTTTAAGCAGAATATATCTCCTTGGAGCCATCATTTCAGCACAGTACGAACACGTGATACATGATCTGTGGTATTTTTACAGAAGCCGTATCCAGGCCCAACACCACATCGAATGACGCTGACTCGGTAGAACACAATGACACAGTTAGTTTGGAGTGCACGGCAAGAGGGGAACATGCTTCTTATTCGTGGTTAATGAAAAGCAGGACAGTTAGCTCTGACGTTACGATTACCGTGAGCATCACATCGACTGAACGTTTACCGCCAGCATCACAGTATTAGCTCATGTATCCAACACTGATTATAGTTTAAATGGAGAAAAAGCAACAATAAGAGAATGATGTGCAACGGGACTTGGCTCTCTTTGTGTAGGATTGTCTAAAGGTTAATTTGGGGGTTGAGTCTGTTGTGAGGAAGGGAAATGCGATGTTAGCATTCATTTCAAGAGGACAAGAATATAAAAGTAACCATATAATATTGAACGTTTATAAAACACTGGTGAGGCCTCACTTGGAGTATTGTGAGCAGTTTTGGCCCCTTACCCGAGAATGGATGTGCTGAAATTGGAGAGGGTTCAAAGGGGGTTCACGGAAATGATTCCAGGAATGAAAGACTTGTCATAATATGAGCCTTTAATGTCTCTGAGCCTGTATTCACTAGAATCCAGAAAGGCTGAGAGGAAGGAAACTGTTGTCACCACTCATTCTTCTGAATTCCAGTGAATACAGACCCAAAGCATCAAATGTCCGTCATATGAAAACAATAGACTCATGTGAGTGAACTTCCTCTGAAGCCCTTCAGGTTCAACACATCATTTCCAAGAACAGTGCCCCAAAGGGGACAGGAATATAAAGGTAAGCATGTAATATTGAAAGAACTGGTGAGGCCGTTTTTGGCCCATTATATCCGAAAATGGATGTGCTGAAATTGGAGAGGGTTCAAAGGGAGTACACGAAAATGATTCCGGGATTAAAAGACTTGCCATATGATGAGTCTTTGATTTCTCTGGGCCTGTATTCACTAGAATCGAGAAGCGTGACATCAATGAAACCTGTCGAATGGTTAAACACCTATAGTGGGGGAGTCTAGAACCAGAGGACTCAGATAGAGTGGATGTGGAGAGGATGTTTCCTATAGTGGGGGAGTCTAGGACCAGAGGACACAGATAGAGTGGATGTGGAGAGGATATTTCCTATAGTGGGGGAGTCTAGGACCAGAGGACACAGATAGAGTGGATGTGGAGAGGATATTTCCTATAGTGGGAGTGTCTAGAACCAGAGGAACCAGATAGAGTGGATGTGGAGAGGATGTTTCCTATAGTGGGGGAGTCTAGGACCAGAGGACACAGTTAGAGTGGATGTGGAGGGAATGTTTCCTGTAGTGGGGGAGTCTAGGACTAGAAGACAGAAAGTGGATGTGGAGAGAATGTTTCCTATAGTGGGGGAGTCTAGGACCAGAGGACACAGTTAGAGTGGATGTGGAGAGGATGTTTCCTATAGTGGGGGAGTCTAGGACCAGAGGACACAGATAGAGTGCATGTGGACAGGGTGATTCCTGTGGTGGGAGAGTCAAAGACAAGATGACACCGCTTGAAATTCGAGAGACCTCCTTTTAGAACGTAGCTAAAAACGTGTTTCTTCAGAAGAGGTGGTGAATCCGTGGAAATGTTTCCCACAAGCAGCGGTGGAGACCATGTCTTTATGTATATTTAACGCAGATGTTGATAGATTCTGATTGGCCAGGGCACCAAGAGATACGGGGAGAATGCAGGAGATTCGGGCTCAGAGGAAAATGGGATCAGCCATGATGAAATGTCCGCGCAGGCGCCATAAGCAAAATGGCCGAAATCTGCCCCTATACTTTCGGATCCTATGGGCTTATAGAATTAAAATCGTGTTCAAAATCACCGGCATAGGTCGTAAAATAAGGTTTTTTTATGGCAGCGTGCAGTGCATTACTCAGTAATATAACTATAAATTACACATTTAAAACATTTGCCCATCTAACCTGTGGATGTCAGCTCCCACATCAGGACATATATGTCCCAGACTTTGCTAAAATCACAAGAAGTCTGATGTCCGAGTCCTTCGATTCAAGTCAAATCTAATTAAGTCATTTTTATTGTCATTTCGACCATAACTGCTGGTACAGTGCATAGTAAAAATGAGACAACGTTTTTCAGGACCATGGTGTTACATGACACAGTACAAAAACTAGACCGAACTGCTTAAAAAAAACAACACAGAGAAAGCTACGCTAGACTACAGACCTACATAGAACTGCATAAAGTGCACAAGAACAGTGCAGGCATTACAATAAATAATAAACAGGACAATAGGGCAAGGTGTCAGTCCCGGCTTCGGGTATTGAGTAGTCTGATAGCTTGGGGGAAGAAACTGTTACGTAGTCTGGTCGTGAGAGCCCGAATGCTTCAGAGCCTTTTCCCAGATGGCGGGAGGGAGAAGAGATTGTATGAGGGGTGCATGGGGTCCTTCATAATGTTTCCTTTGCGGATGCAGCATGTCGTGTAAATGTCCGTGATGGCGGGAAGAGAGACCCCGATGATCTTCTCAGCTGACCTCACTATACGCTGCAGGGTCTTGCGATTTGAGATGGTGCAATTTCCGAACCAGGCAGTGATGTAGCTGCTCAGGATGCTCTCAATACAACCCCTGTAGAATGTGGTTGTTTGGAGGGACCAGGAGAGATTCTCCGTCAGGTGAATACCAAGAAAATTGTTGCTCTTAACGACCTCTACCGAGGAGCCGTCGATGTTCAGCGGGGAGTGGTCGCTCTGTGCCCTCCTGAAGTCAACAACCATCTCTTTTCTTTTGTTCACATTAAGAGACAGGTTGTTGGCTCTGCACCAGTCCGTTAGCCGCTGCACCTCCTCTCAGTAAGCTGACTCGTCTTTCTTGCTGATGAGACCCACCACGGTCGTGTCATCGGCGAACTTGATGATATGGTTCGAGCTGTGTGTTGTAGCACAGTCGTGGGTCAGCAGAGTGAACAGCAGTGGACTGAGCACGCAGCACTGCGGAGCCCCCGTGATCAGTGTGATGGTGTTGGAGATGCTGCTCCCGATTCAGACTGACTGAGGTCTCCCAGTCAGGAAGTCTAGGATCCAGTTGCAGAGGGAGGTGTTCAGGCCCAGTAGGCTCAGCTTTCCAATCAGTTTCTGAGGGATGATTGTGTTGAATGCTGAACTGAATGGTAAGACTCTTGGCAGTGTGGAGGATCAGAGGGATCTTGTGGTCCGAGTCCATTGGACGCTCAAAGCTACAGCGCAGGTTGACCAATTCCAGATCAAGTACAGGCTCTACTCTTGTAGGCTTATGCACATAGCGTGCCAGGAACCCTCAATGAACACACCTAACAAACTCAACTCATCTAAACCCCTTGCTCTCCGAAGATGGAAAACAATATTCCGCCGTTCTATTATGGTTGTAAATATTTATATTTATCAATAAATTCCAGATCCCCACAACTCTCTGGGAGAAGAAGTTTTTCCTTAACTCTGTCCGAAATGACCTACCCCTTATTCTCAAACTGTGCCCTCTGGTACTGGACTCTCCCAGCATCTGGAACATATTTCCTGCCTCTATCTTGTCCAATCCCTTAATAATCTTATATGTTTCAATCAGATCCCCTCTCAATCTCCTTAATTCCAGCGTGTACAAGCCCAGTCTCTCTAACCTCTCTGCGTAAGACAGTCCAGACATCCCAGGAATTAACCTCGTGAATCTACGCTGCACTTCCTCTACAGCCAGGATGTCCTTCCTTAACCCTGGAGACCAAAACTGTACACAATACTCCAGGTGTGGTCTCACCAGGGCCCTGTACAAATGCAAGACGATTTCCTTGCTCTTGTACTCAATTCCCTTTGTAATAAAGGCCAACATTCCATTAGCCTTCTTCACTGCCTGCTGCACTTGCTCATTCACCTTCAGTGACTGATGAACAAGGACTCCTAGATCTCTTTGTATTTCTCCCTTACCTAACTCTACACCGTTCAGATAATAATCTGCCTTCCTGTTCTTACTCCCAAAGTGGATAACCTCACACTTATTCACATTAAACGTCATCTGCCAAGTATCTGCCCACTCACCCAGCCTATCCAAGTCACCCTGAATTCTCCTAACATCCTCATAACATGTCACACTGCCACCCAGCTTAGTATCATCAGCAAACCTGCTGATGTTATTCTCAATGCCTTCATCTAAATCGTTGATGTGAAAATGAGGAACACCTTTTTTGTTTTTTTTTAAATTCATCATCAACAATCATTTCTATAAGATATATTTCATTTAATGTACATATCTATCATATATCCATATGTGCCACAGATCTCCACACTTTAATCCTCCACGCACTTTAATCACCCTTGGGAAGGATTCACTGCTACCGCAGCCAGGGATACCAGTAGACTTTCATATAGGTTGTCCCACCTTGTGCAATAAACTCGGACCATCCACCCGACCTATTATCCTCAGGTTATCCAACAACTCCGCAATCTTTTGTTAAATTAGGACTGAAATCTCAATTGATCGTTGCAAGAAAGTTTCCAGTAAATTATTATTTAAAACAAAATCCCCGTAGCTGCTGGAAATCTGAAGTGGAAACAGAAATTGTCGGAAACAACTTCTGAATGGGAAACCAAATTCATGCTCTTAGTTCCTGGTATCTTAATCGCTGATCCAGACACGAAACGCAGACTGTGTCTTTTTCCACAGTTGCTGCTTGAACCGTCCTTTCTTTAGAGTAATTTCTACATTTGTGCCATTTGCAGGACGAAATGACACTCGGAAACAGAGCAGTGACTGGAGATCAGAAAAGGTTGTGGGCTCCAGTGAGCCGCTGCGGAGACCCGTGTTCAATCCCGCTCTCTTACCTTTCCAACTGTCGGGGAGTTTATAAAGGGTTAATAAAGTTTTTCTGCCTATCTGATTTCTCCAGTTTGCAATCAGTTGCTTCATTTGTTATAAAAATAGTTCCTTCCGAACAGTCTGGTATTGCGTAACAAGCACTTCCCGATCTCAATTCCACGAACCCTTAATTCTCAGAAACAAGAAGTGAAAATTATCTCACGAATGTCAGAGTTTGATGCGGTAAGTCCTGTGCTGTCAGATTAGAGATCATATCCCAAGCCTGGCTTGATAGTGACCACAAGTGTCCACAATATCTCCTGTCGGATGTATACATGGATACAGCAACACCGGGAAGTACTTGGGTCAGCCAACCTCTGGATAGTGGCCAGGGAGGGTTATTGAGACTGTGAAGAGGCCGGAAGGCCGTAGAGAACCGAGGAAGGGTTTAGTGCTTGAAGAATGACACAGAAACAGGGAAGGTCTATGCTGCAGGAGCACGCATAGCGTCAGAGAGGCGTGGGGGCAACATGTCTAAAGAAACAGGGAGTGTGTGCATAGACTGGTTCCGGTTTCAGACAGGGAGTGATGTAGAGGCTGGATTGTCAGAGATAGGGAGAGTATCCATCATTTTGTATTGTTCACTCTTTTTTAAACGTTCTGAAGTTGTTCCATTACGATTAACATTTATGACTCATTATGACGTTTAACTCGACTTATTAATGTTACTCTCTGGGAGAAGGAATATGAACCTGAAGACACACGCTCAATCCTCTCCGCCACCATCAGATTTCTGAATGGTCTATGGACCCATGAATACTACCGCAACTTTTCTTCTCGTTTTGCAATACTTATTTATTCTATGCTTCTTATCTTAGCTCGTAGACACGGTTATCTATTGCTCTGTACTTCTGCCACAAGAGAACAGATTAAATGACATATATCAGTGGTGATAAATCTGGTTCTGATTTGAAACATTCTCCAGGCACCCAGTTCCAGTTGTTATCGTTCAGAAAGCTGAGAGAGGAGCAGAGAGATTCCGCAGTACAGGGTGCGTTTTTCGGTCTCTGGGGGTAAGGGATGTTGGCTGAGTTTTTCCAATATCATTGTGTGTTGATAGATTACACAGCGAGCTCATTCTCTCCTCTGAGATAAATCTCAGCGAGAAATGGTCACCAGTAAAACAATTCCCAGAGGAATGTTTACATAAATGTGTGGTGCGGATTGTTTGTATTTTAAGGGATGAGTCTGGTTGTTGTTGGCAAGGCAGGAATTTATCACCCCTCCCTTAACAAGCCCCTCACTGAGCGGTTTATGTTGGGCTCTCTACTTAAACTGTCATACGCTGTCTGGGAAAGCTGCTAACAAAGTTCTCTCAGTCAGGGAATTCCGGGAATCGGACCCGCACCGTGGTGCAGGCAGCTCAGACTGATTTCCAAGTGGCGGGGAATCTTGGGGACAAAAGTAGTCTTTAATTGCCTTGTTCCTCTTTTTCCTTGCTCACCTTTGCCCTCAAGTCGACAACGGTTGTTAAGGTGTAGGGTGGGGTTGTTGGTAGGGGAGGGGTAGGTGGTAGGGGTGGGGTAGTTGGTAGGGGTGAGACAGTTGGTAGTGATAGGTGTGGTGGTCTGGAGTTTCTCGTAGAATAGTCCTGGTAGGTTACTATGATGCATTCTATAGACTGTGCACACATCGGTCATTATGTGCTGTTGTTGGAGGAAGGGAAGTTGCATGTTGCAATTGCATTCGTTTGCTCTGTAGCAGGGTTTAACACTGAACAGTTTGCTAATAATAGTCGGGTCTTTTAAAAATTTGTCAATTTCCATCTCTGCTGGTTTCCCGTCGGGTAAAACTCGAAACCAGATCAGATAAGCGACTTTTATCCCGATTCACTGGCCCCCTAAATAAATAATCGAATCCCGGACGAGCCCCCAATTTGTAACATGCGCCGTAACTGGGTGTCAGACCAGCAGAGAAAGAAGAATCCGTTGGTGTCTGGTGGTACTATATTGAAAGGTGCTTATTAATAAAAATAAGCAAAACCATATCAATAATGCAACTATACATATAACACAAGTTAGCATTAATAAACCTAAAAGTGTAGGAATAATAATAATAAACAATAATAAGCAAGGTCTATCGATGTCTAGGGGTAAATGAATTGCCATAGGAAAGTATAGAGTTCAGTTCATAAACACTGAAGTAGTTATGGTTGTTGTGTTGAAATCGTTGGAGAGAGAGAAAGAGCGAGCGAGAGGTAACAGTTACAGCAGCCAAACCCTCCTTTGCTTTCTTAATCCGCCGTATCGTTGTGGTCATTCAGTTATGACCCCTTTGGTCTTCAGCTAGTCCGTTCTTCTGTCACTCTGGCATGAGTGGACACACACACAAGTCCCCACTGACCTTTCAGTAACACTGTGAGCTTTACTGACCGATCTCCTGGTTCGGTCTTCGAAGCCTCCACCTTTCTGTGGGTTCCCTACACCCAATCAGTGTCTGAAGGGTGTCTCTCCAGACCTGTCTTTTTATCCCCACTCACGGGGTCTCACCTATCCATCAAGTCTGAATGACAGTGTCCATCAGTTCAGGCCACTCCTGCTATCTCCTGAGGAATGTTAACGAGCCAAATCCTTGTAGTAGAAGGTAAATAATCCAGAAAGAGTCATAATACAGTAAATCAACAGTCTCTGTCCCCTCTCTTATCTGTAGCAGATGTTCTTACCTGTGCTTTATCTCACTCTCATGAGCAGCATAACAACAGCAATAGTTCGTAGTTCTCAGGAGAAGGGTTGAGAATGGTTAACTCTGCACCCCAATGTCCATCAGGTCTGTCCATCACTCATAACACCGTGTTGTAATTGTTATAAGGATATAACGCACGGGTGAGGCCTCACTTGCAGCATTGTAAGCTGGTTTAAACCCCTGAACTGACCAACAATGTGCTGAAACTGAAGAAGGGCTCAAGGAGGTTCACAGAAATTATTCCAGAATTGAATGGCATGTCACATGAAGAGCTTTCAATGGCTCTGGGCCTGAGGGGTGGCCTCAATGAAACCGATCGAACGGTGAAAGGAATTGATAGAGTGGGTGTTGAGAGGATGTTTCCTGTGGTGGGAGACTCTGAGACCAGAGGACACGGCCTCAGGGTTGAGGGGCGAACTTTTAAAAGGAAGTTGAGGAGGAATTTCTTTAGACAGAGATTGATGAAACCGGGCAATCTTTTGTCTCAGGCAGCTGTGGATGCCAAGTATTCGCAAGATTGAACAGACCCATCTCCCAACAGGTGAAAAAGAGCAACACTTGCTTTTGTAATTTATTTTTTTTATTGTAGTTCATCATCAAACAAGCATTTCCACAAGATGTATTTCTGTACATATCTATCATATATCCATATGTGCCACAGATCTCCACACTTTAAACCTCCACGCACTTTGATCACCCTTGGGAAGGTTTCACTGCTACCGCAGCCAAGGATACCAGCAGAGTTTCATAATAGGTTGTCCCACCCTGTGCAATAAACTCCGACCATGCACCCGGCCTATTATCCTCAGGTTATCCCACAACTCTGCAGTCTATTGTTAAACCATCACTGAAATCTAAATTTTCCGTTTCATGGAAGATTCCGGTAAATTATTATTTAAAACAAAATCCCCGTAGCTGCTGGAAATCTGAAGTGGAAACAGAAATTGTCCGAAACAACTACTAGGTGGGAGACCAAATTTATGCTCCTGGTTCCTGGTACCTTCATCGCTGATCCAGACACGAAACGCAGACTGTGTCTTTTCCCACAGTTGCTGCTTGAACCGTCCTTTCTTTAGAGTAATTTCTATATTTGTGCCATTTGCAGGACGAAATGACACTCGGAAACAGAGCAGTGACTGGAGATCAGAGAAGGTTGTGGTATCCAGTGGCGCCGCTGCGGAGACCCTTGTTCAATCCCGCTCTCTGCCCTCTCTATCACTCTGGGGGTTTATAAAGGGTTAATAAAGTTTTGCTGCTGATTTAGTTTCTCCAGTTTTCAATCGGCCGCTTCCTTTGTTATAAAAATAGCTGATTCCGAACAGCCTGGTATTGTGTAACAAGCACTTCACGATCTCAATTCAACGAACCCTTAATTCTCAGAAACAGGAAGTGAAAAGTTTCTGACGAATGTCAGAATTTAATGTGCTTAGTCCTGTGCTGTCAGATTAGAGATCATGCCCCTTGTCTGGTTGGATACCTACAGTGTCCACAATATCTCCTGTCGGATGTACACACGGAAACAACTGGACCGGGAACTACTTCGGTCAGCTAACGTCTCCAACCATACAGCAGTATCTGTCCCAGACAATTCTCACCCACTTCCCCATTAGCCTTTACTCACTGCCAATTTATAACCTCGACCAGTCAAGCATTAATCTCCCACTCTTTAAGTCCCTCTCAGTGATCTGCCCTCTAAATCCATCCGGGGACAAGAACTCCGAAATTCTAAACCCACTGACTGAACGCTTCACCCAAACTGGGTACAAACTTGCAATTTTTCCCGACAACAAATACGTACGACATGTGAAAATATGATCTACACATGTGCACGGCCATGTCTCCCAAGGACATTGACTGTTTCATTGAGGGTACAGGCAGGTTCAGAGATGCGGAAGGCCATAGGGGCCGGGGATGGTTACAGAGACCGTGAGGGGAGTAGCACTTGAGATGGATACAGAGAGAGAGTTTGTAGAGGCCAGAAGGGCGTAGAGAAACGGGAATGGTGTAATGCTTGAAAGGAGACACAGAAAAAGGGAAGGTCTCGGGACTGGAGGAGGCTCTAGATTGCAGGTGCGGGGCGGGACAGGGGTTTACGAGACCGACATCTTTGTAGTGGTTCAGGTGGTATTCGGGGAAGGCTGTGGTAAGAGAGAAATAGATGGGTTTTGCTGCAGGAGCCCTCATAGAGTCGGAGAGGCGTGGGGGCAAGATGTCTAAAGAGACAGGGAGTGTGTGCATAGACGGGGTGTGGTTTCAGAGAGGGACTGGTGTAGAGGCTGGAATTTCAGAGACAGGGAAAGTATCCATCATTTTGTATTGTTAACTCTTTTGTAAACGTTCTGAAGTTGTTCCATTACGATTAACATTTATGACTCATTATGACGTTGAACTCGGCTTATTAATATTACTCTCAGGGAGAAGGAATATGAACCAGAAGACACACGCTCAATTCTCTCCGCCCCCATCAGATTTCTGAATGGTCTATGGACCCATGAATACTACCGCAACTTTATTCTATGCTTCTTATCTTAGCTCGTAGACACGGTTATCTGTTGCTCTGTACTTCTGCCACAAGAGAACAGATTAAATGACATATATCAGTGGTGATAAATCTGGTTCTGATTTGAAACATTCTCCAGGCAACCAGTTCCAGTTGTTATCGTTCCGAAAGCTGAGGGAGGAGCTGAGAGATTTAGCAGTACAGGGTGCTTTTCTCGGGCTCTTGTGGTAAGGGATGTTGGCTGATTTTTTCCAATATCATTGTGTGTTGATAGATTACACAGTGAGCTTATTCTCTCCTCTGAGATAAATTTCAGTGATAAATGGTTACCAGTAAAACAATTCCCAGAGGAATGTTTACATAAAAGTGTGGTGCGGATTGTTTGTATTTTAAGGGATGAGTCTGGTTGCTGTTGGCAAGGCAGGAATTTATCACCCCTGCCTTAACAAGCCCGTCACTGAGCGGTTTCTGTTGGGCTCTCTCCTTAAACTGTCATACGCTGTCTGGGAAAGCTGCTAACAAAGTTCTCTCAGTCAGGGAATTCCGGGAATCGGACCTGCACCGTGGTGCAGGCAGCTCAGACTGATTTCCGAGTGGCGGGGAATCCTGGGGACAAAAGTAGTCTTTAATTGCCATGTTCCTCTTTTTCCTTGCTCACCTTTGCCCTCAGGTCGAGAACGGCTGTTAAGGTGTAGGGAGGGGTAGGTGGTAGGGGTGGGGTAGTTGGTAGGGGTGAGACAGTTGGTAGTGATAGGTGTGGTGGTCTGGAGTTTCTCGTAGAATAGTCCTGGTAGGTTACTATGATGCATTCTATAGACTGTGCACACATCGGTCATTATGTGCTGGTGGTGGAGGAAGGGAAGTTGCATGTTGCAATTGCATTCGTTTGCTCTGTAGCAGGGTTTAACACTGATCAGTCTGCTAATAATAGTCGGGTCTTTTAAAAATTTGTCAAATTTCATCTCAGCTGGTTTCCCGTCGGGTAAAACTCGAAACCAGATCAGATAAGCGACTTTTATCCCGATTCACTGGCCCCCTAAATAAATAATCGAATCCCGGACGAGCCCCCAATTTGTAACATGCGCCGTAACTGGGTGTCAGACCAGCAGAGAAAGAAGAATCCGTTGGTGTCTGGTGGTACTATATTGAAAGGTGCTTATTAATAAAAATAAGCAAAACCATATCAATAATGCAACTATACATATAACACAAGTTAGCATTAATAAACCTAAAAGTGTAGGAATAATAATAATAAACAATAATAAGCAAGGTCTATCGATGTCTAGGGGTAAATGAATTGTCATCGTAAAGTATAGAGTTCAGTTCATAAATGCTGAAGTAGTTCTGGTTGTTGTGTTGAAATCGTTGGAGAGAGAGAGAGAGAGAGCGAGCGAGAGGTAACAGCTACAGCAGCCAAACCTTCCTTTGCTTTCTTAATCCGTCGTATCGTTGTGGTCATTCAGTTATGACCCCTCTGGTCTTCAGCTAGTCCGTTCTTCTGTCACTCTGGCATGAGTGGACACACCCACAAGTCCCCACTGACCTTTCTGTAACACCGTGAGCTTTACTGACCGATCTCCTGGTTCGGTCTTCGAAGCCTCCACCTTTCTGTGGGTTCCCTACACTCAATCAGTGTCCACTGGTGTGTCTGAAGGGTGTCTCTCGAGACCTGTCTTTTTATCCCCACTCACGGGGTCTCAGCTATCCATCAACTCGGAATGACAGTGTCCATCAGTTCAGGCCACTCCTGCTATCTCCTGAGGAATGTTAACGAGCCAAGCCTTTGTAGTAGAAGGTAAATGATCCAGAAAGAGTCATAATACAGTAAATCAACAGTCTCTCTCCCCTCTCTTATCTGTAGCAGATGTTCTTACCTGTGCTTTATATCTCTCTCATGAGCAGCATAACAACAGCAATAGTTCGTAGTTCTCAGGAGGAGGGTTGGGAATGGTTAACTCTGCACCCCAATGTCCATCAGGTCTGTCCATCACTCATAACGCCGTGTTGTAATTGTTATATGGTTGTAGGTTATATGGTTATAACGCACGGGTGAGGGTCCACTTGCAGCATTGTAAGCAGGTTTAAACCCCTTAACTGACCAACAATGTGCTGAAATTGAAGAAGGGCTCAAGGAAGTTCACAGAAATTATTCCAGAATTGAATGACATGGCATATGAAGAGCTTTCAATGACTCTGGGCCTGAGGGGTGGCCTCACTGAAACCTATCGAACGGTGAAAGGAATTGTTAGAATGGGTGTTGAGAGGATGTTTCCTGTGGTGGGAGACTCTGAGACCAGAGAACACAGCCTCAGGGTTGAGGGGCGTACTTTTAAAAGGAAGATGAGGAGGAATGTCTTTAGAAAGAGAGTGATGAAACCGGGCAATCTTTTGTCACAGGCAGATGTGGAGGCCAAGTATTCGCAGGATTGAACAGACCCATCTCCCAACATGTGAATAGACAATAAACAATAGACAATAGGTGCAGAAGTAGACCATTCGGCCCTTCATGCCTGCATCGCCATTTTGAGATCATGGCTGACCATCTACAATCAATACCCGGTTCCTGCCTTGTCCCCATATCCCTTCATTCCCCTATCCATAAGATACCTATCTAGCTCCTTCTTGAAAGCATCCAGAGAATTGGCCTCCACAGCCTTCCGAGGCAGTGCATTCCAGACCCCCACAACTCTCTGGGAGAAGAAGTTTTTCCTTAACTCTGTCCTAAATGACCTACCCCTTATTCTCAAACCATGCCCTCTGGTACTGGACTCTCCCAGCATCAGGAACATATTTCCTGCCTCAGTCTTGTCCAATCCCTTAATAATCTTGTATGTTTCAATCAGATCCCCTCTCAATCTCCTTAATTCCAGCGTGTACAAGCACAGTCTCTCTAACCTCTCTGCGTAAGACAGTCCTGACATCCCAGGAATTAACCTTGTAAATCTACGCTGCACTTCCTCTACAGCCAGGATATCTTTCCTTAACCTTAGAGACCAAAACTGCACACAATACTCCAGTTGTGGTCTCACCAGGGCCCTGTACAAATGCAAGAGGATTTCCTTGCTCTTGTACTCAATTCCCTTTGTAATAAATGACAACATTCCATTAGCCTTCTTCACTGCCTGCTGCACTTGCTCATTCACCTTCAGTGACTGATGAACAAGGACTCCTAGGTCTCTTTGTATTTCTCCCTTACCTAACCCTACACCGTTCAGATAATAATCTGCCTTCCTGTTCTTACTCCCAAAGTGGATAACCTCACACTTAGTCACATTAAGAGTCATCTGCCAAGTATCTGCCCACTCACCCAGCCTATCCAAGTCA
The DNA here is from genome assembly GCF_048418815.1 of Hemitrygon akajei. Lineage (NCBI taxonomy): Eukaryota > Metazoa > Chordata > Chondrichthyes > Myliobatiformes > Dasyatidae > Hemitrygon > Hemitrygon akajei. The sequence continues at coordinate 5,708,020 of NW_027331944.1, read as the reverse complement.
CCCTGAATTCTCCTAACATCCTCATCACATGTCACACTGCCACCCAGCTTAGTATCATCAGAAAACTTGCTGATGTTATTCTCAATGCCGTCATCTAAATCGTTGACATGAAAATGAGGAACACCTATTCTGTTGTTTTTTTTTTGAAATTCAGCATCAACAATCATTTCCATATTTCATTTAATGTACATATCTATCATATATCCATATGTGCCACAGATCTCCACACTTTAAACCCCCACGCACTTTAATCACCCTTGGGAAGGTTTCACTGCTACCGCAGCCAAGGATACCAGCAGAGTTTCATATAGGTTATCCCACCCTGTGCAATAAACTCCGACCATGCACCCGGCCTATTATCCTCAGGTTATCCCACAACTCTGCAGTCTATTGTTAAACCATCACTGAAATCTAAATTTTCCGTTTCATGGAAGATTCCGGTAAATTATTATTTAAAACAAAATCCCCGTAGCTGCTGGAAATCTGAAGTGGAAACAGAAATTGTCCGAAACAACTACTAGGTGGGAGACCAAATTTATGCTCCTGGTTCCTGGTACCTTCATCGCTGATCCAGACACGAAACGCAGACTGTGTCTTTTCCCACAGTTGCTGCTTGAACCGTCCTTTCTTTAGAGTAATTTCTATATTTGTGCCATTTGCAGGACGAAATGACACTCGGAAACAGAGCAGTGACTGGAGATCAGAGAAGGTTGTGGTATCCAGTGGCGCCGCTGCGGAGACCCTTGTTCAATCCCGCTCTCTGCCCTCTCTATCACTCTGGGGGTTTATAAAGGGTTAATAAAGTTTTGCTGCTGATTTAGTTTCTCCAGTTTTCAATCGGCCGCTTCCTTTGTTATAAAAATAGCTGATTCCGAACAGCCTGGTATTGTGTAACAAGCACTTCACGATCTCAATTCAACGAACCCTTAATTCTCAGAAACAGGAAGTGAAAAGTTTCTGACGAATGTCAGAATTTAATGTGCTTAGTCCTGTGCTGTCAGATTAGAGATCATGCCCCTTGTCTGGTTGGATACCTACAGTGTCCACAATATCTCCTGTCGGATGTACACACGGAAACAACTGGACCGGGAACTACTTCGGTCAGCTAACGTCTCCAACCATACAGCAGTATCTGTCCCAGACAATTCTCACCCACTTCCCCATTAGCCTTTACTCACTGCCAATTTATAACCTCGACCAGTCAAGCATTAATCTCCCACTCTTTAAGTCCCTCTCAGTGATCTGCCCTCTAAATCCATCCGGGGACAAGAACTCCGAAATTCTAAACCCACTGACTGAACGCTTCACCCAAACTGGGTACAAACTTGCAATTTTTCCCGACAACAAATACGTACGACATGTGAAAATATGATCTACACATGTGCACGGCCATGTCTCCCAAGGACATTGACTGTTTCATTGAGGGTACAGGCAGGTTCAGAGATGCGGAAGGCCATAGGGGCCGGGGATGGTTACAGAGACCGTGAGGGGAGTAGCACTTGAGATGGATACAGAGAGAGAGTTTGTAGAGGCCAGAAGGGCGTAGAGAAACGGGAATGGTGTAATGCTTGAAAGGAGACACAGAAAAAGGGAAGGTCTCGGGACTGGAGGAGGCTCTAGATTGCAGGTGCGGGGCGGGACAGGGGTTTACGAGACCGACATCTTTGTAGTGGTTCAGGTGGTATTCGGGGAAGGCTGTGGTAAGAGAGAAATAGATGGGTTTTGCTGCAGGAGCCCTCATAGAGTCGGAGAGGCGTGGGGGCAAGATGTCTAAAGAGACAGGGAGTGTGTGCATAGACGGGGTGTGGTTTCAGAGAGGGACTGGTGTAGAGGCTGGAATTTCAGAGACAGGGAAAGTATCCATCATTTTGTATTGTTAACTCTTTTGTAAACGTTCTGAAGTTGTTCCATTACGATTAACATTTATGACTCATTATGACGTTGAACTCGGCTTATTAATATTACTCTCAGGGAGAAGGAATATGAACCAGAAGACACACGCTCAATTCTCTCCGCCCCCATCAGATTTCTGAATGGTCTATGGACCCATGAATACTACCGCAACTTTATTCTATGCTTCTTATCTTAGCTCGTAGACACGGTTATCTGTTGCTCTGTACTTCTGCCACAAGAGAACAGATTAAATGACATATATCAGTGGTGATAAATCTGGTTCTGATTTGAAACATTCTCCAGGCAACCAGTTCCAGTTGTTATCGTTCCGAAAGCTGAGGGAGGAGCTGAGAGATTTAGCAGTACAGGGTGCGTTTCTCGGGCTCTTGTGGTAAGGGATGTTGGCTGATTTTTTCCAATATCATTGTGTGTTGATAGATTACACAGTGAGCTTATTCTCTCCTCTGAGATAAATTTCAGTGATAAATGGTTACCAGTAAAACAATTCCCAGAGGAATGTTTACATAAAAGTGTGGTGCGGATTGTTTGTATTTTAAGGGATGAGTCTGGTTGCTGTTGGCAAGGCAGGAATTTATCACCCCTGCCTTAACAAGCCCGTCACTGAGCGGTTTCTGTTGGGCTCTCTCCTTAAACTGTCATACGCTGTCTGGGAAAGCTGCTAACAAAGTTCTCTCAGTCAGGGAATTCCGGGAATCGGACCTGCACCGTGGTGCAGGCAGCTCAGACTGATTTCCGAGTGGCGGGGAATCCTGGGGACAAAAGTAGTCTTTAATTGCCATGTTCCTCTTTTTCCTTGCTCACCTTTGCCCTCAGGTCGAGAACGGCTGTTAAGGTGTAGGGAGGGGTAGGTGGTAGGGGTGGGGTAGTTGGTAGGGGTGAGACAGTTGGTAGTGATAGGTGTGGTGGTCTGGAGTTTCTCGTAGAATAGTCCTAGTAGGTAACTATGATGCATTCTATAGACTGTGCACACATCGGTCATTATGTGCTGGTGGTGCAGGAAGGGAAGTTGCATGTTGCAATTGCATTCGTTTGCTCTGTAGCAGGGTTTAACACTGAACAGTCTGCTAATAATAGTCGAGTCTTTTAAAAATTTGTCAATTTCCATCTCAGCTGGTTTCCCGTCTGGTAAAACTCACAACCAGATCAGATAAGCGACATTTATCCCGATTCACTGGCCCCCCAATTATGTTTTCGAATCCCGGTCGAGCCCCCAATTTCTAGTTTACACCGTAACTGGGTGTCAGACTAGCAGAGAAAGAGGAATCCGTTGGTGTCTGGTGATACTATATTGAAAGGTGCTTATTAATAAAAATAAGCAAAACCATATCAATAATGCAAATATGCATATAACACAAGTTAGCATTAATAAACCTAAAAGTGTAGGAATAATAATAATAAACAATAATAAGCAAGGTCTATCGATGTCTAGGGGTAAATGAATTGTCACAGGAAAGTATAGAGTTCAGTTCATAAATGCTGAAGTAGTTATGGTTGTTGTGTTGAAATCGTTGGAGAGAGAGAGAGAGAGAGAGAGAGCGAGAGGTAACAGCTACAGCAGCCAAACCTTCCTTTGCTTTCTTAATCCGTCGTATCGTTGTGGTCATTCAGTTATGATCCCTCTGGTCTTCAGCTAGACCGTTCTTCTGTCACTCTGGCATGAGTGGACACACACACAAGTCCCCACCGACCTTTCTGTAACACTGTGAGCTTTACTGACCGATCTTCTGTTTCGGTCTTCGAAGCCCCCGCCTTTCTGTGGGTTCCCAACACTCAATCAGTGTCCACTGGTGTGTCTGTAGGGTGTCTCTCCAGACCTGTCTTTTTATCCCCACTCACGGGGTCTCACCTATCCATCAACTCTGAATGACAGTGTCCATCAGTTCAGGCCACTCCTGCTATCTCCTGAGGAATGTTAACGAGCCAAATCCTTGTAGTAGAAGGTAAATAATCCAGAAAGAGTCATAATACAGTAAATCAACAGTCGCTGTCCCCTCTCTTATCTGTAGCAGATGTTCTTACCTGTGCTTTATATCTCTCTCATGAGCAGCATAACAACAGCAATAGTTCGTAGTTCTCAGGAGAAGGGTTGGGAATGGTTAACTCTGCACCCCAATGTCCATCAGGTCTGTCCATCACTCATAACGCCGTGTTGTAATTGTTATATGGTTATAACGCACGGGTGAGGCCTCACTTGCAGCATTGTAAGCAGGTTTAAACCCCTGAACTGACCAGCAATGTGCTGAAACTGAAGAAGGGCTCAAGGAGGTTCACAGAAATTATTCCAGAATTGAATGGCATGTCATTTGAAGAGCTTTCAATGACTCTGGGCCTGAGGGGTGGCCTCACTGAAACCTATCGAACGGTGAAAGGAATTGATAGAGTGGGTGTTGAGAGGATGTTTCCTGTGGTGGGAGACTCTGAGACCAGAGAACACAGCCTCAGGGCTGAGGGGCGTACTTTTAAAAGGAAGATGAGGAGGAATGTTTTTAGAAAGAGAGTGATGAAACCGGGCAATCTTTTGGCAAAGGCAGATGTGGAGGCCAAATATTCGCAGGATTGAACAGACCCATCTCCCAACATGTGAATAGACAATAGACAATAGGTGCAGAAGTAGACCATTCGGCCCTTCAAGCCTGCACCGCCATGTTGAGATCATGGCTGACCATCTACTATCAATACCCGGTTCCTGCCTTGTCCCCATATCCCATGATGCCCCTATCCATAAGATACCTATCTAGCTCCTTCTTGAAAGCATCCAGAGAATTGGCCTCCACTGCCTTCCGAGGCAGTGCATTCCAGACCCCCACAACTCTCTGGGAGAAGAAGTTTTTCCTTAACTCTGTCCTAAATGACCTAACCCTTATTCTCAAACCATGCCCTCTGGTACTGGACTCCCCCAGCATCAGGAACATATTTCCTGCCTCTATCTTGTCCAATCCCTCAATAATCTTATATGTTACAATCAGATCCCCTTTCAATCTCCTTAATTCCAGCGTGTGCAAGCACAGTCTCTCTAACCTCTCTGCGTAAGACAGTCCTGACATCCCAGGAATTAACCTTGTAAATCTAAGCTGCACTTCCTCTACAGCCAGGATATCCTTCCTTAACCCTAGAGACCAAAGCTGCACACAATACTCCAGTTGTGGTCTCACCAGGGCCCTGTACAAATGCAAGAGGATTTCCTTGCTCTTGTACTCAATTCCCTTTGTAATAAATGACAACATTCCATTAGCCGTCTTCACTGCCTGCTGCACTTGCTCATTCACCTTCAGTGACTGATGAACAAGGACTCCTAGATCTCTTTGTATTTCTCCCTTACCTAACTTTACACCGTTCAGATAATAACCTGCCTTCCTTTTCTTACTCCCAAAGTGGATAACCTCACACTTATTCACATTAAGAGTCATCTGCCAAGTATCTGCCCACTCACCCAGCCTATACAAGTCACCCTGAATTCTCCTAACATCCTCATCACATGTTACACTGCCACCCAGGTTAGTATCATCAGCAAACTTGCTGATGTTATTCTCAATGCCATCATCTAAATCGTTGATGTGAAAATGAGGAACACCTTTTTTGTTTTTGTTTTTTTTTGAAATTCATCATCAACAATCATTTCCATAAGATATATTTCATTTAATGTGCATATCTATCATATATCCATATGTGCCACAGATCTCCACACTTTAATCCTCCACGCACTTTAATCACCCTTGGGAAGGTTTCACTGCTACCGCAGCCAAGGATACCAGCAGAGTTTCATATAGGTTGTCCCACCTTGTGCAATAAACTCGGACCATCCACCCGGCCTATTATCCTCAGGTTATCCCACAACTCCGCAATCTTTTGTTAAATCATGACTGAAATCTCAATTGATCGTTGCAGGAATGTTTCCAGTAAATTATTATTTAAAACAAAATCCCCGTTGCTGCTGGAAATCTGAAGTGCAAACAGAAATTGCCAGAAACAACGTCTGGGTGGGAAACCAAATTAATGTTTTTGGTTCCTGGTATCTTCATCGCTGATCCAGACACGAAACGCAACTGCGCCTTTTTCCACAGTTGCTGCTTGAACCGTCCTTTCTTTAGAGTAATTTCTACATTTGTGCCATTTGCAGGACGAAATGACACTCGGAAGCAGAGCAGTGACTGGAGATCAGAGATGGTTGTGGGCTCCAGTGAGCCGCTGCGGAGACCCGTGTTCAATCCCGCTCTCTTACCTTTCCAACTCTCTGGGAGTTTATAAAGGGTTAATAAAGTTTTTCTGCCTATCTGATTTCTCCAGTTTGCAATCGGCCGCTTCCTTTGTTATAAAAATAGTTCCTTCCGAACAGTCTGGTATTGCGTAACAAGCACTTCCTGATCTCAATTCCACGAACCCTTAATTCACAGAAACAAGAAGTGAAAATTATCTCACGAATGTCAGAGTTTGATGCGGTAAGACCTGTGCTGTCAGATTAGACAACATGTCCCAAACCTGTCTTGATAGTGACCACAAGTGTACACAATATCTCCTGTCGGATGTATACATGGAAACAGCAACACCGGGAAGTACTTGGGTCAGCCAACCTCTGGATAGGGGCCAGGGAGGGTTACTGAGACTGCGAAGAGGCCGGAAGGCCGTAGAGAACCGAGGAAGGGTTTAGTGCTGGAAGAATGACACAGAAACAGGGAAGGTCTATGCTGCAGGAGCACGCATAGAGTCGGAGAGGCGTGGGGGCAAGATGACTAAAGAGACAGGGAGTGAGTGCGTAGACTGGGTGCGGTTTCAGAGAGGGAGTGGTGTAGAGGCTGGAATTTCAGAGATAGGGAGAGTATCCATCATTTTGTATTGTTCACTCTTTTGTAAACGTTCTGAAGTTGTTCCTTTACGATTAACATTTATGACTCATTATGACGTTTAACTCGACATATTAATGTTACTCTCAGGAAGAAGGAAAATGAACCTGAAGACACACGCTCAATTCTCTCCGCCACCATCAGATTTCTGAATGGTCTATGGACCCATGAATACTACCGCAACTTTTCTTCTCGTTTTGCAATACTTATTTATTCTCTGCTTCTCATCTTAGCTCGTAGACACGGTTATCTATTGCTCTGTACTTCTGCCACAAGACAACAGATTAAATGACATATATCAGTGGTGATAAATCTGGTTCTGATTTGAAACATTCTCCAGGCACCCAGTTCTAGTTGTTGTCGTTCAGAAAGCTGAGGGAGGAGTAGCGATGTTTAGCTGTACAGGGTGCGTTTCTCGGGCTCTGGTGGTAAGGGATGTTGGCTGATTTTTCCCAATATCATTGTGTGTTGATAGATTACACAGTGAGCTTATTCTCTCCTCTGAGATAAATCTCAGCGATAAATGGTCACCAGGAAAACAATTCCCAGAGGAATATTTACATAAAAGTGTGGTGCGGATTGTTTGTATTTTAAGGGATGAGTCTGGTTGCTGTTGGCAAGGCAGGAATTTATCACCCCTCCCTTAACAAGCCCGTCACTGAGCGGTTTCTGTTGGGCTCTCTCCTTAAACTGTCATACGCTGTCTGGGAAAGCTGCTAACAAAGTTCTCTCAGTCAGGGAATTCCGGGAATCGGACCCGCACCGTGGTGCAGGCAGCTCAGACTGATTTCCAAGTGGCGGGGAATCCTGGGGATAAAAGTAGTCTTTAATTGTCATGTTCCTCTTTTTCCTTGCTCACCTTTGCCCTCAGTTCGAGAACGGTTGTTAAGGAGTAGGGTGGGGTAGTTGGTAGGGGAGGGGTAGGTGGTAGCGGTGGGGTAGTTAGTAGGGGTGAGACAGTTGGTAGTGATAGGTGTGGTGGTCCGGCGTTTCTCGTAGAATAGTCCTGGTAGGTTACTATGATGCATTCTATAGACTGTGCACACATCGGTCATTATGTGCTGGTGGTGGAGGAAGGGAAGTTGCATGTTGCAATTGCATTCGTTTGCTCTGTAGCAGGGTTTAACACTGATCAGTCTGCTAATAATAGTCGGGTCTTTTAAAAATTTGTCAATTTTCATCTCAGCTGGTTTCCCGTCGGGTAAAACTCACAACTAGATCAGATAAGCGACTTTTATCCCGATTCACCGGCCCCCTAATTAAGTAATCGAATCTCGGACGAGCCCCCAATTTGTAACATGCGCCGTTACTGGGTGTCAGACCAGCAGGGAAAGAAGAATCCGTTGGTTGTCTGGTGTTACTATATTAAAAGGTGCTTATTAATAAAAATAAGCAAAACCATATCAATAATTCAACTATACATATAACACAAGTTAGCAGTAATAAACCTAAAAGTGTAGAAATAATAATAATAAACAATAATAAGCAAGGTCTATCGATGTCTAGGGGTAAATGAATTGTCATAGGAAAGTATAGAGTTCAGTTCATAAACGCTGAAGTAGTTATGGTTGTTGTGCTGAAATCGTTGGAGAGAGAGAGAGCGAGCGAGAGGTAACAGCTACAGCAGCCAAACCTTCCTTTGCTTTCTTAATCCGTCGTATCGTTGTGGTCATTCAGTTATGACCCCTCTGGTCTTCAGCTAGACCGGTCTTCTGTCACTCTGACATGAGTGGACACACACACAAGTCCCCACTGACCTTGCTGTAACACTGTGAACTTTACTGACCGATCTCCTGGTTCGGTCTTCGAAGCCCCCACCTTTCTGTGGGTTCCCAACACTCAGTCAGTGTCCACTGGTTTGTCTGCAGGGTTTCTCTCCAGACCTGTCTTTTTATCCCGACTAACGGGGCCTCAGCTATCCATCAACTCTTAATGACAGTGTCCATCAGTTCAGGCCACTCCTGCTATCTCCTGAGGAATGTTAACGAGCCAAATCCTTGTAGTAGAAGGTAAATAATCCAGAAAGAGTCATAATACAGTAAATCAACAGTCTCTGCCCCCTCTCTTATCTGTAGCAGATGTTCTTGCCTGTGCTTTATCTCTCTCTCATGAGCAGCATAACAACAGCAATAGTTCGTAGTTCTCATGAGAAGGGTTGGGAATGGTTAATTCTGCACTCCAATGTCCATCATGCCTGTCCATCACTCAAACACCGTGTTGTAATTGTTATATGGATATATGTTATATGTTTATAATGCACGGGTGAGTGCCCACTTGCAGCATTATAAGCAGGTTTAAACACCTTAACAATGTGTTGAAACTGAAGAAGGGCTCAAGGAGGTTCACAGAAATTATTCCAGAATTGAATGGCATGTCATTTGAAGAGCTTTCAATGACTCTGGGCCTGAGGGGTGGCCTCACTGAAACCTATCGAACGGTGAAAGGAATTGATAGAGTGGGTGTTGAGAGGATGTTTCCTGTGGTGGAAGACTCTGAGACCAGAGAACACAGCCTCAGGGCTGAGGGGCGTACTTTTAAAAGAAAGATGAGGAGGAATGTTTTTAGAAAGAGAGTGATGAAACCGGGCAATCTTTTGGCACAGGCAGATGTGGAGGCCAAATATTCGTAGGATTGAACAGACCCATCTCCCAACATGTGAATAGACAATAGACAATAGGTGCAGAAGTAGACCATTCGGCCCTTCAAGCCTGCACCGCCATTTTGAGATCATGGCTGATCATCTACTATCAATACCCGGTTCCTGCCTTGTCCCCATATCCCATGATGCCCCTATCCATAAGATACCTATCTAGCTCCTTCTTGAAAGCATCCAGAGAATTGGCCTCCACTGCCTTCCGAGGCAGTGCATTCCAGACCCCCACAACTCTCTGGGAGAAGAAGTTTTTCCTTAACTCTGTCCTAAATGATCTAACCCTTATTCTCAAACCATGCCCTCTGGTACTGGACTCCCCCAGCATCAGGAACATATTTCCTGCCTCTATCTTGTCCAATCCCTCAATAATCTTATATGTTGCAATCAGATCCCCTTTCAATCTCCTTAATTACAGCGTGTACGAGCACAGTCTCTCTAACCTCTCTGCGTAAGACAGTCCTGACATCCCAGGAATTAACCTTGTAAATCTAAGCTGCACTTCCTCTACAGCCAGGATATCCTTCCTTAACCCTAGAGACCAAAACTGTACACAATACTCCAGTTGTGGTCTCACCAGGGCCCTGTACAAATGCAAGAAGATTTCCTTGCTCTTGTACTCAATTCCCTTTGTAATAAATGACAACATTCCATTAGCCGTCTTCACTGCCTGCTGCACTTGCTCATTCACCTTCAGTGACTGATGAACAAGGACTCCTAGATCTCTTTGTATTTCTCCCTTACCTAACTTTACACCGTTCAGATAATAACCTGCCTTCCTTTTCTTACTCCCAAAGTGGATAACCTCACACTTATTCACATTAAGAGTCATCTGCCAAGTATCTGCCCACTCACCCAGCCTATACAAGTCACCCTGAATTCTCCTAACATCCTCATCACATGTTACACTGCCACCCAGGTTAGTATCATCAGCAAACTTGCTGATGTTATTCTCAATGCCATCATCTAAATCGTTGATGTGAAAATGAGGAACACCTTTTTTGTTTTTGTTTTTTTTTGAAATTCATCATCAACAATCATTTCCATAAGATATATTTCATTTAATGTGCATATCTATCATATATCCATATGTGCCACAGATCTCCACACTTTAATCCTCCACGCACTTTAATCACCCTTGGGAAGGTTTCACTGCTACCGCAGCCAAGGATACCAGCAGAGTTTCATATAGGTTGTCCCACCTTGTGCAATAAACTCGGACCATCCACCCGGCCTATTATCCTCAGGTTATCCCACAACTCCGCAATCTTTTGTTAAATCATGACTGAAATCTCAATTGATCGTTGCAGGAATGTTTCCAGTAAATTATTATTTAAAACAAAATCCCCGTTGCTGCTGGAAATCTGAAGTGCAAACAGAAATTGCCAGAAACAACGTCTGGGTGGGAAACCAAATTAATGTTTTTGGTTCCTGGTATCTTCATCGCTGATCCAGACACGAAACGCAAACTGCGCCTTTTTCCACAGTTGCTGCTTGAACCGTCCTTTCTTTAGAGTAATTTCTACATTTGTGCCATTTGCAGGACGAAATGACACTCGGAAGCAGAGCAGTGACTGGAGATCAGAGATGGTTGTGGGCTCCAGTGAGCCGCTGCGGAGACCCGTGTTCAATCCCGCTCTCTTACCTTTCCAACTCTCTGGGAGTTTATAAAGGGTTAATAAAGTTTTTCTGCCTATCTGATTTCTCCAGTTTGCAATCGGCCGCTTCCTTTGTTATAAAAATAGTTCCTTCCGAACAGTCTGGTATTGCGTAACAAGCACTTCCTGATCTCAATTCCACGAACCCTTAATTCACAGAAACAAGAAGTGAAAATTATCTCACGAATGTCAGAGTTTGATGCGGTAAGTCCTGTGCTGTCAGATTAGACAACATGTCCCAAACCTGTCTTGATAGTGACCACAAGTGTACACAATATCTCCTGTCGGATGTATACATGGAAACAGCAACACCGGGAAGTACTTGGGTCAGCCAACCTCTGGATAGGGGCCAGGGAGGGTTACTGAGACTGCGAAGAGGCCGGAAGGCCGTAGAGAACCGAGGAAGGGTTTAGTGCTGGAAGAATGACACAGAAACAGGGAAGGTCTATGCTGCAGGAGCACGCATAGAGTCGGAGAGGCGTGGGGGCAAGATGTCTAAAGAGACAGGGAGTGTGTGCGTAGACTGGGTGCGGTTTCAGAGAGGGAGTGGTGTAGAGGCTGGAATTTCAGAGATAGGGAGAGTATCCATCATTTTGTATTGTTCACTCTTTTGTAAACGTTCTGAAGTTGTTCCTTTACGATTAACATTTATGACTCATTATGACGTTTAACTCGACATATTAATGTTACTCTCAGGGAGAAGGAATATGAACATGAAGCCACACGCTCAATTCTCTCCGCCCACATCAGATTTCTGAATGGTCTATGGACCCATGAATACTACCGCAACTTTTCTTCTCGTTTTGCAATACTTATTTATGCTATGCTTCTCATCTTAGCTCGTAGACACGGTTATCTATTGCTCTGTACTTCTGCCACAAGAGAACAGATTAAATGACATATATCAGTGGTGATAAATCAGGTTCTGATTTGAAACATTCTCCAGGCACCCAGTTCCAGTTGTTATCGTTCAGAAAGCTGAGGGAGGAGTAGCAATGTTTAGCTGTACAGGGTGCGTTTCTCGGGCTCTGGTGGTAAGGGATGTTGGCTGATTTTTTCCAATATCATTGTGTGTTGATAGATTACACAGTGAGCTTATTCTCTCCTCTGAGATAAATCTCAGCGACAAATGGTCACCAGGAAAACAATTCCCAGAGGAATGTTTACATAAAAGTGTGGTGCGGATTGTTTGTATTTTAAGGGATGAGTCTGGTTGCTGTTGGCAAGGCAGGAATTTATCACCCCTCCCTTAACAAGCCCCTCACTGAGCGGTTTATGTTGGGCTCTCTCCTTAAACTGTCATACGCTGTCTGGGAAAGCTGCTAACAAAGTTCTCTCAGTCAGGGAATTCCGGGAATCGGACCCGCACCGTGGTGCAGGCAGCTCAGACTGATTTCCGAGTGGCGGGGAATCTTGGGGAAAAAAGTAGTCTTTAATTGCCATGTTCCTCTTTTTCCTTGCTCACCTTTGCCCTCAGTTCGAGAACGGTTGTTAAGGAGTAGGGTGGGGTAGTTGATTGGGGAGGGGTAGGTGGTAGCGGTGGGGTAGTTAGTAGGGGTGAGACAGTTGGTAGTGATAGGTGTGGTGGTCCGGCGTTTCTCGTAGAATAGTCCTGGTAGGTTACTATGATGCATTCTATAGACTGTGCACACATCGGTCATTATGTGCTGGTGGTGGAGGAAGGGAAGTTGCATGTTGCAATTGCATTCGTTTGCTCTGTAGCAGGGTTTAACACTGATCAGTCTGCTAATAATAGTTGGGTCTTTTAAAAATTTGTCAATTTCCAATTTTTTCTGTGGGTTCCCTACACTCAATCAGTGTCCACTGGTGTGTCTACAGGGTGTCTGTCCAGACCTGTCTTTTTATCCCCACTCACGGGGTCTCAGCTATCCATCAACTCGGAATGATAGTGTCCATCAGTTCAGGCCACTCCTGCTATCTCCTGAGGAATGTTAACGAGCCAAGCCCTTGTAGTAGAAGGTAAATGATCCAGAAAGAGTCATAATACAGTAAATCAACAGTCTCTCTCCCCTCTCTTATCTGTAGCAGATGTTCTTACCTGTGCTTTATATCTCTCTCATGAGCAGCATAACAACAGCAATAGTTCGTAGTTCTCATGAGGAGGGTTGGGAATGGTTAACTCTGCACCCCAATGTCCATCATGTCTGTCCATCACTCATAAAGCCGTGTTGTAATTGTTATATGGTTATATATTATATGGTTTTAAAGCACGGGTGAGGGCCAACTTGCAGCATTGTAAGCAGGTTTAAACCCCTGAACTGACCAGCAATGTGCTGAAACTGAAGAAGGGCTCAATATCCTCATCACATGTCACACTGCCACCCAGCTTAGTATCATCAGAAAACTTGCTGATGTTATTCTCAATGCCATCATCTAAATCGTTGATGTGAAAATGAGGAACACCTTTTTTGTTTTTGTTTTTTTTTAAATTCAGCATCAACAATCATTTCCATAAGATAATTTCATTTAATGTACATATCTATCATATACCCATATGTGCCACAGATCTCCACACTTTAAATCTCCACGCACTTTGATCACCCTTGGGAAGGTTTCACTGCTACCGCAGCCAAGGATACCAGCAGAGTTTCATATAGGTTGTCCCACCCTGTGCAATAAACACCGACCATCCGCCCGGCCTATTATCCTCAGATTATCCCACAACTCCGCAGACTTTTGTTAAATCATCACTGAAATCTAAATTGTTCGTTGCAGGAAAGTTTCCAGTAAATTATTATTTAAAACAAAATCGCCGTAGCTGCTGGAAATCTGAAGTGCAAACAGAAATTGTCGGAAACAACGTCTGGGTGGGAGACCAAATTAATGTTTTTGGTTCCTGCTACCTTCATCGCTGATCCAGACACGAAACGCAAACTGTGTCTTTTTCCACAGTTGCTGCTTGAAACTTCCTTTCTTTAGAGTAATTTCTACATTTGTGCCATTTGCAGGACGAAATGACACTCGGAAACAGAGCAGTGACTGGAGATCATAGAAGGTTGTGGTCTCCAGTGGCGCCGCTACGGAGACCCGTGTTCAATCCCCCTCTCTGCCCTCTCTATCTCTCTGGGGGTTTATAAAGGGTTAATAAAGTTTTGCTGCTGATTTAGTTTCTCCAGTTTGCAATCGGCCGCTTCCTTTGTTATAAAAATAATTGATTCCGAACAGTCTGGTATTGTGTAACAAGCACTTCCCGATCTCAATTCAACGAACCCTTAATTCTCAGAAACAAGAAGTGAAAAGTTTCTGACGAATGTCAGAATTTAATGTGCTTAGTCCTGTGCTGTCAGATTAGAGATCATGTCCCAAGCCTGGCTTGATAGTGACCACAAATGTCCACAATATCTCCTGTCGGATGTATACATGGAAACAGCAACACCGGGAAGTACTTGGGTCAGCCAACCTCTGAATAGGGGCCAGGGAGGGTTATTGAGACAGTGAAGAGGCCGGAAGGCCGTAGAGAACCGACGAAGGGTTTAGTGCTTGAAGAATGACACAGAAACAGGGAAGGTCTATGCTGCAGGAGCACGCATAGCGTCAGAGAGGCGTGGGGGCAAGATGTCTAAAGAGACAGGGAGTGTGTACATAGACTGGTTCCGGTTTCAGAGAGGGAGTGGTTGGAGGCTGGAATTTCAGAGACAAGGAAAGTATCCATCATTTTGTTATGATCCCTCTTTATTAAACGTTCTGAAGTTGTTTTATTCCCATTAATATTCATGAATCATTAGGTGGTTTATTTCCACGTATTGATGTTACTCTCAGGGAGAACGTATATGAACATGAAGACACTCGTTCAGTGCATACAGCACCTCTCCTCCACCATCAGATATCTGAATGATCTCTGGATCTACGATTACTACCGCAACTTTTCTTCTCTTTATTAATTATTTCATGCTTCTTATATTAGTTCATAGACACAGTTATCTATTGCCCTGATCTCCGCCAGGAAACAACAGATTGAATGACATATGTCAGTGGTGATGAACCTGGTGCTGATTTTAAATTTGATCCAGGCACCCAGTTCCAGTTGTTATCGTTCAGAAAGCTGAGGGAGGAGCAGAGAGATTTTAATCTGCCATACCCTGTCTGGGAAAGCTGCTAACAAAGTTCTCTCGGGCAGGGAATTCAGGTAATCGGACCCGCACCGTGATGCGGGCAGTTCAGACAGATTTCCCAGTGGTGGGGTATCTTCGAGAGAAAAGTAATGTTTAATCACGTTGTTCCTCTTTTTTCTTGTTCCCCTTCGCCCTCAGGGCGAGAATGGTTGTTAAATTAGGGATGGGGTAGTCGGTAGTAGTGGGAGTGGTGGTCCGGAATTTCTGGTAGAATACTCCTGGTAGGTTAGTATGCTGCATTCTGTAGACTGTGTACACATCTATGGGTGGTGGAGGAAGGGAACTTGCATCTTGCAATTGTATTCGCTTGCTCTGTAGCAGTGACTAACACCACACGGTCTGCTAATAATAGAGAAGAGAGAATTGGGAAGCTGTGGTAATTACTTCATCATAGTTCTGCAGCAGTTCAATTGAACGACACATACTGTCAAAACAACACAGTTCTCCCTCCATCGATCACTCCACCACCCCCACGCCCCCCACAGGGCAGTTCATGGTGAAAAAGAATGCAGGTAGTTTTAGAGATCGATGTAAGTAATAGCTTGTTTCTCCAGCAGGATTGTCGGCGGTATTGCACAGCGTATTGACACCTCACCCAAGCCATTCTCAACAGACTCGCAAGGATTGAATCAGTTCCACAGGGCTGTAATAAATGTTAAAACATAGGCCACACGCATCCATCACCCAGCATGTTTCCTGCAACTCGGATGGTTTCCCATGTACGCACGTATATTTCCTCAGCAGTTCAAACTCAACCAGAAATACGGTCAAAGCAAATCAGCACCACCTCTACAGAACAGAGAACATAGAACATTGAATAGTACAGGACAATACAAGCCTTTTGGCCCTTAAACCCTGTCTCCCACATAACCCTCACCCCACCTTAAATTCTTGCATATACCTGTCTAGTAGTCTCTTCAATTTCACTGGTGCATCTGCCTCCACCACTGATACAGACAGTGCATTCCACGGATGAACCTGACTCCAATATCCCCCATGAACTTCCCACCCTTACCTTAAAGCCATGTCCTGTTGTATTCAGCAGTGGTGCCCTGGGGGTCCACTCTATCTATTGCTTTTAATATTTTGTATACCTCTATCATGTCTCCAAAGGCGAAAGCTCTAGCTCCCTTAATCTCAGATCATAATGCACACTCTCTAAACCAGGCAACATCCTGGTAAATCTCCTCTGTACCATTTCCAATGTTTCCACATCTTTCCAGTAGTGAGGCGACCAGAACTGGACACAATATTCCGAGTGTTACCTAACCAGAGTTTTGTAGAACTGCATCATTACCGCGTGACTCTTAAACTCTATGCCTCGACTTATGAAAGCTAACACCCCATAATCTTTCTTAACTACCCAATCCACCTGTGAGGCAACTTTCAGGGATCTGTGGACATGGAAGCCCGATCCCTCTGCTCCTCCAAACTACCAGGTATCCTTCCAGTTACTTTGTACTCTGCCTTGGAGTTTGTCCTTCCAAAGTGAACCGCCTTTCTTCTCCGGGTTGAATTCCATCTGCCAATTCTCAGCCCATTTCTGCATCCTATCAATGTCTCTCTGCAATCGTCGCCAATCCTCTACAATATCCAGAACACCACCAAACTTTGCGTTGTCTGCAAGCTTGCCAAACCACTCTTCGACCCCCACATCCAGGTCGTTAATAATAATCACGAAAATAGAGGACCGAGAACCGATCCTTCTGGGACACCACTAGTCACAACCCTCCCAACCGAATGTACTCCCTCAACCACGACCCTCTGCTTTCTGCAGGCATGCCAATTCTGAATCCACCTGGCCAAACTTCTCTGGATCCCATGCCTTCTGACTTTCTGAATAAGCCTACCGTGTGGAACCTTGTCAATTGCTTTACTAAAATCCATGTAGATCACATCCACTGCACTACCCTCATCTATATATCTGGTCACCTCCTCAAAAAAGTCTCTCAGGCTTGTTAAACACGATATGCACTTCACAGAGCCATGCTGACTGTCCCTGATCAGACCATGATTCTCTAAATGCCCATAGATCCTATCTCTAAGAATCTTTTCCAACACTTTTCCCACCACAGACGTAAGGATAACTGGTGTATAATTACCTGGACTATCCCTACTAACTTTTTTGAACAAGGAGACAACAGCCGCCTCTCTCCAATCCTCCGGTACCATTCCCGTGCACGACGAGGACATAAGGATCCTAGCCAGAGGCTCAGCAATCTCTTCCCTCCCCTCGTGGAGCAGCCTGGGAAATATTCTGTCAACCCCGGGGACTTACCCGTCCTAATGCATTTTAACAACTCCAACACATCCTCTCCCTTAATATCAACATGCTTAAACATTAACCTCAGTCATATTATCCTCACCATCATCAAGTTCCCTCTCATTGGTGAATACTGAAGAGAAGTATTCATTGAGGACTTCGCTCACTTCCACTGCCACCAGACACATCTTCCCACCTTCATCTCTAATCGGTCCTCCCTTCACTCCTGTCATCCTATTTTTCTTCACATAATTGAAGAATGCCTTGGGGTTTTCCTTTACCCTACTCGCCAAGGCCTTCTCATGCCTCCTTCTTTCTCTCCTTCGCCCTTTCTTAAGTTCCTTTCTTGCTACCGTATATTCTTTAATAGCCTCACCTAATCCGTGCTTCCTTAAGCTTATGTATGATGCCTTCTTTCACCTGACTAGATTTGCAACTCACTTGTCGCCTATGGTTCATTCACCCTACCATTCATTATCGTCTTCGACGGGACAAATTTGTCCCTATCATCCTGCAAGAGATCCCTAAACATCGATCACATGTCCATAGTAATTTTCCTGAAGAAAACATCATCCGGGACAATCGGGTCAGTGGGAATAGGCAGAAAATTGGTTCGTCACAGCCAAGCAGGGCCAAAAGGTTTGTTTCTGTGCTGTAATGTTCTATGTATCTGTGGTTCTTTGATATGGTTGTGTGGAAAAACAGCAGAAATGGATGTTGATAAAGTTTTGGTTGCGCCTAACACTGAGGCATTAGAGGACGCCATAAAGTTGGGGCTGTTGAGTATTGCAAAAAAAGTTGAAACTTGCGAAGGACTTGCAGATATCCCAGACAAGCCCCCAATTTTGATACGTGCTCCATGAATCAGTTAAAGAACCAGCAGAAATGGAAAACACATTGGTGCCTGGTATTACTCTGAACTAATAGCGTTTATTATACACTAATCAAGACATTAATATAAATGCAAATATAATGAATTTATGGAAATAGGAGCAAAACTAGGCTCTTTCAAACATAGGGGTAAATGGGTACAGTCTTACGACGTGATGAAGAGAGTTAAGTTCAGTTCGAAGTAGCTAGTTGGGTAACGATTGATAGAGAGAGAGAGGGAGAGAGGTGAGATGTGATGCCGTCGATCTTCCCGTTGTCATCCGAAGTCCTGTTGTAGTCACTGACAATGACCATGATACGTACGAACGTTCTTTAGTGGTGGAATTATCACTCCGGCAAGGGTGGATACACAAATAATTCCCCACCGGTCGTACCTTTTTCACACTGCGAACCACTGAACGATTTCCTCGAATCGATCCTCCAAAAACTCACCTTCTTGTGGGTGCAACAAAGCTCGTTCAGTGTCCGAACCTGTGTGTCTCGTGGTGTGTCTCCCCGTGTAACAGCGGACCTGGTTTTTAACTCCACATGTTGGACACTAGCTGTCCATCAACCTGCTCCGCCCTCCACTTTCTGCAGGAACTTCAGCAAGCAGGCAAGTGACCTCGTGGAAAGAGAGAATAATCTAGAAGAGAAAACATAACATCAATCTTTCGAGCAATTTCTGTCTCTGTCTCTCTCACTGCGCTGGACGCCTCCCTCTCTCTCTCTCTTAATAGCAGCTCAGTTCACAGGGTCTATTCTGGACCCCGTTTCACACCGGATTTACCCATGACAGGAACAATAGTGGAGGTGGATACAGTGACGGGTGGTTGAAGGGGACTGAAGTGCGGAGATGTGTAGTGCTTGCCAGGCGCTTCAGAAACTGGGAAGTGATAAGGGGAGGTGAGACCCGGCGTGGAGTGGGAGACCGCATTGCCGAGGACCTAAACTTCGTTCGCCTGAAAAAGCGGGATCCCCCAGTGGTCACCCATCAGGACGAGTTACATGAAGGGTTCTTTCCTTTCACCTATAAATTGGTTCCGACTGAATTTTGTTACAACGCACGCGCTGGATATGTTGGAAATATCAAAATAAAAAGGAAATCCCGGAATACACTCAGACGGTCAGGCAGTCTCTGTGGAGAAGGAATGTTTAAGATTTCAAGTCGAAGATCCTCTGTCAGAACTGTTGGACGAATCCCTTCGGCCCCATGTCCCTTGCGCTCCAGTGAAGGTTCATTTAACATTTTAGTGCCGCTTTGTTGTTCCCCGCCTTCCCGACCTACATCGCAAAGTCGACTTCTGCTTCTCCTTTCACAGATGGAGTTTAATGCTGATAATTGTGAGGTGATACATATGGAGTTTAATGCTGATAAGTGTGAGGTGCTACATATGGAGTTTAATGCTGATAATTATGAGGTGCTATATATGTAGTTTAATGCTGATAAGTGTGAGGAGCTACATTTTGGTGGGAATAATCCAAATAGGACATACACGGTAAATGGTAGGGCATTGAAGAATGCAGTAGAACAGAGAGATCTAGGAATAATGGTGCATAGTTCCCTGAAGGTGGAATCTCATGTGGATAGGGTGCTGAAGAAAGCTTTTAGTATGCTGGCCTTTATAAATCAGAGCATTGAGTAGAGGAGTTGGGATGTAATGTTAAAATTGTACAAGGCATTGGTAAGGCCGAACTTGGAGTATTGTGTACAGTTCTGGTCACCGATTTATAGGAAAAATGTCAACAAAATAGAGAGAGTACCGAGAAGATTTACTAGAATGTTACCTGGCTTTCAGCACCAAGGTTACAGAGGAAGGTTGGACAAGTTAGGCCTTCAATCTCTGGAGCTTAGAAGGTTGATGGAGGACTTGATAGAGGTATTTAAAATTATGAGTGGGATAGGCAGAGTTGCTGTGGATGGGCTTTTTTCCCTTGAGAGTAGGGTAGGTTCAATCACGAGGACATGAGTTGAGAGTTAGGGGGCAAAATTCATTCGTAAGGCCAGTGATGTTGAAGTGGACTGGACCTGTGACGGTGGTGTGTGGAAAGGGGATGCTGTCCAAGTTGCATGCCATCTTGGACAATGACTCCCATCCACTCCATAATGTACTGGTTAGACACAGGAGTACATTCAGCCAGAGACTCATTCCACCGAGATGTAACGCTGAGCGTCATAGGAAGTCATTCCTGCCTGTGGCCATCAAACTTTACAACTCCTCCCTCGGAGTGTCAGACACCCTGAGCCAATAGGCTGGTCCTGGACTTATTTTCACTTGGAATAATTTACTTATTATTATTTAATTATTTATGGTTTTATATTGCTAAATTTTTACACTATTCTTGGTTGGTGCGACTGTAACGAAACGCAGTTTCCCTCGGGATCAATAAACTATGTCTGTCTGTCGGTCTGTCTTAAGATTTCAAGCGAAAGTGCCTCTGTCAGAACTTCTGGACAAATCCTTTCGGCCCCATGTCCCACCCGCTCTGGTGAAGGATCATTTAACGTTTTAGTGCCGCTTTGTTGTTCCCCGCCTTCCCGTCCTGAATCGCAGTGTCGACAGCTGCTTCTCCTTTCACCGACGCTGCCCGACCTGCTGGATGTTTTCAGCGGTTTATGTTTCTACCGCTTAATGTTATGTTACTCCTACCCCCGGTAACTGGCTCCAAGATTGGTTCGCTCACTGTGTCCGCCGGCTGCATTTTATTCACAAAGGGGTAGCTTCCTTAACTTAGTGAAGTCAGGCTTGCAATGCTCGGGGATATGTATTCTGAGAAACGCAGCTACTTCTCAAAACGTCAGGAGTTTCACTCGACAATACGCCGTGACGTCAACTGAAGCTGCTACTGTGAAGAACGGCTTTGAGCGATCCTGATGACAAGCACCGGCCCTCGGTTACTGAGGCAGAAGGGCAGACACGGCTCTCCATAATTTTAACTGGAGTGTTCTACCTGCTCTTTAGTTCTCTATCCTCTGGGAAACATGAAATATTATTCGCCTTACACTTAAATGAATCTTTAAATTTCCGCCAAATTGACCTCGAAATAAATCCCACCAGACCCCCTATGATATCTGGAACTCTGCTCCATATTCAATACAATTATTTTTTTTTCCTCTGGTGACCGACGTCGACAGAAGACCACCGCATGAAAATTGCAAAATTGCAAAATAAAATCACTTGGGCGATGAAGAGGTCGATTGAAGTGCAATATCAGCAGAAGATTTTCTTTACGTGGCAGACTGATCTTTACAGAAAGGCCGCTGTGTTTCACGGTTACGTTGTTCTGAACCTGGCAACTACCATTTACACAGGCAACTTTGATAACTGACTCGATGGTGTCGCCCTGTCCTGCCTGCTGGTAATTTGCTCCATTGCGCCATCTATAGTCAGCATTGGGAACTGACTGGACAGAACGAGTTAATTTCAGACTTGTGAGAGTGTCTGTGACACCCGGACCCTGCGGCTTAATCCCGATGTTGTCTGACCCATCTACAACAGAAATAGATATTGTATGCTGTTTCTGTGATCGGTAATATTGAATGTAAACTAATGTAATGAGCAACCTGCGTACCTACAATTAACTTGCAGGTAGATCTCTGCACTGTCGCGGCTGCAATGAATATTGACAGCACGTCTATAATTTCCTGTGTCATTTCTGTTCAGACGGGTTATGTTCAGTCTCCTGTGTCATTTCTGTTCAGACGGGTTATGTTCAGACTCCTGTGTCATTTCTGTTCAGACGGGTTATGTTCAGACTCCTGTGTCATTTCTGTTCAGACGGTTATGTTCAGACTCCTGTGTCATTTCTGTTCAGACGGGTTATGTTCAGACTCCTGTGTCATTTCTGTTCAGACGGGTTATGTTCAGACTCCTGTGTCATTTCTGTTCAGACGGGTTATGTTCAGTCTCCTGTGTCATTTCTGTTCAGACGGGTTATGTTCAGTCTCCTGTGTCATTTCTGTTCAGACGGGTTATGTTCAGACTCCTGTGTCATTTCTGTTCAGACGGGTTATGTTCAGTCTCCTGTGTCATTTCTGTTCAGACGGGTTATGTTCAGTCTCCTGTGTCATTTCTGTTCAGACGGGTTATGTTCAGACTCCTGTGTCATTTCTGTTCAGACGGGTTATGTTCAGACTCCTGTGTCATTTCTGTTCAGACGGGTTATGTTCAGACTCCTGTGTCATTTCTGTTCAGACGGGTTATGTTCAGACTCCTGTGTCATTTCTGTTCAGACGGGTTATGTTCAGACTCCTGTGTCATTTCTGTTCAGACGGGTTATGTTCAGACTCCTGTGTCATTTCTGTTCAGACGGTTATGTTCAGACTCCTGTGTCATTTCTGTTCAGACGGGTTATGTTCAGACTCCTGTGTCATTTCTGTTCAGACGGGTTATGTTCAGACTCCTGTGTCATTTCTGTTCAGACGGGTTATGTTCAGTCTCCTGTGTCATTTCTGTTCAGACGGGTTATGTTCAGTCTCCTGTGTCATTTCTGTTCAGACGGGTTATGTTCAGACTCCTGTGTCATTTCTGTTCAGACGGGTTATGTTCTGTCTCCTGTGTCATTTCTGTTCAGACGGGTTATGTTCAGACTCCTGTGTCATTTCTGTTCAGACGGGTTATGTTCAGTCTCCTGTGTCATTTCTGTTCAGACGGGTTATGTTCAGTCTCCTGTGTCATTTCTGTTCAGACGGGTTATGTTCAGACTCCTGTGTCATTTCTGTTCAGACGGGTTATGTTCAGTCTCCTGTGTCATTTCTGTTCAGACGGGTTATGTTCAGACTCCTGTGTCATTTCTGTTCAGACGGGTTATGTTCAGACTCCTGTGTCATTTCTGTTCAGACGGGTTATGTTCAGACTCCTGTGTCATTTCTGTTCAGACGGGTTATGTTCTGTCTCCTGTGTCATTTCTGTTCAGACGGGTTATGTTCAGTCTCCTGTGTCATTTCTGTTCAGACGGGTTATGTTCAGTCTCCTGTGTCATTTCTGTTCAGACGGGTTATGTTCAGTCTCCTGTGTCATTTCTGTTCAGACGGGTTATGTTCAGACTCCTGTGTCATTTCTGTTCAGACGGGTTATGTTCTGTCTCCTGTGTCATTTCTGTTCAGACAGGTTATGTTCAGACTCCTGTGTCATTTCTGTTCAGACGGGTTATGTTCAGTCTCCTGTGTCATTTCCGTTCAGACGGGTTATGTTCAGTCTCCTGTGTCATTTCTGTTCAGACGGGTTATGTTCAGACTACGTTTTTCTGAAAATCGAGATATTGGCTCGGTTAGATGTCTTCTAACCATGTTTTATCTGAATTGCGCCCTAAGCGTCACAGGTGAATACAACGTTATCGTTGTTTTTTTCTGAGAGTGTAAGAGTTGATGCTTACATTGACACGAGACACGGGTCCTGCAAATAGAACTGAAAGAGGAATGGAATGACTCCTTTCCACTGCAGTTCAATCACATCAGCTGGGACTCTGTAGACCAGGTTACAATCGTGACCGACATATTAGCCTGAAAGGCAAACAAATTGGAGTTTATGAAAAGGAATTCAGTGATACAATTCTACTGAATCATGGAGAGGACACGTTTTATTTCGGCCGTCTTTTTTTTCACTGTCTGCTTAATTTAGTTTGAATAAGATTGGTTCGTTCAGTATGTCCAGCGGCTGAATTTCATTCACAAAGGGATCAATTCCTTAACTTCGCAAAGTCGCGTCCGCACTGCTGGGAGATCTGCCCACTGAGAAACAGAGTAGAGATCTCAAAACTTCTCAAATTTTCAGGAGCTTCAGTGCACAGTCGGCGGTGACTCCAAGTGAAGTTGCCGGTGTGAAGAGAAGCGGTGGGCAATCCTGTTTACAAGCATGGGTGCAGAACGCCCCTCTGTGACGGAGGCAGATAAACCGGCAGGGTCCTCCATTATTTTAACTGAAGCATTAAAATGCTCTGGCAAGCATGGGACCTTATTCGTTATAGACTTAAATGTAGATCTCCGGAAATTTGACATAAAGAAGTCCGGGAGCTTGATTGATAATTAAACCCCGCTACCACCTCTCGTATATCTGTAACGCTGTTCCACCTTCCCTGTTCTAGATGAACTTTTTTTTTTCCTGACGGATGAAGTAGACAGAATAGAAAAGCGTGAAAACTGCAGAATAAAATTGCTCAGAAGTTGATGCGGTGGCTGGAAGTGGAATATCGACGGAAACTTTCACTTGCCCTGGACAGTGATCTTTACTGAACGGCTGTTGTATTGGAAACATAGAAAACCTACAGCATGATACAGGCCCTTCGGCCCACAATGTTGTGCCGAACATGCCCCTACCTTAGAAATTACTCGGCTTACCCATAGCCGTGCGTTTTGCTAAGCTCCATGTACCCATCCAAAAGTCTCTTAAAAGACCCTATCGTATCCGTCTCCAGTACAGTTGTGGGCAGCGCATTGCAGGCACCCTGAACTCTCTGAGTAAATAAATTACCCCTGACATCCCCTCTGTACCTACTCCCCAGCACCTTCGATCCTCACGACCTGTTTTCTCGCTGCTTGTATGAGGGAGAAGGTAAAGCTGACTTAGGACTGGCAGCACCGGAATTAAGAACTCTTACTACTCGTTAACCATCAGACTCTCCACCAAAAGGAGATTACTACTCCGATTTAAGTACGCATTTATCCTGCTATTTCATACTCGTGATTTCTTGTTATTATTTCTATCTGCATTTGCACAGTTACATTGATCCTGTTTAGAGTTACAGTTCTATAGATTTGCTGACATGCCCACAGTAAAAGAATCTGAGGGTGCTTGTGGTGACGTGTATGTATGTACACTGATAACATGTTTTACTTTGACTTTGATTTACTTGCTAAGTTGAACTATAATCCTTCAGCTGTCACGTGACAGTCAGACCCCGTCTCTGAGTCAATAACTCAGGTGTCATTTGCCTATTAAAAAACTGTCCAAAATACAGCCCCGATCTGTCCTTCCTCTCGCTGTGGTGGACTTTACCTGTGCGGATTGGTGAGACAATCGTCTCTATTCTCCGGGCGAACGTAGCTGCAGAATAAACAAACAGACAGACAGACGAAGCACATAAATGAGTAAATTGAAGACAAAGATGAATGAACGAATAATTAAATTAACCCAGGAAATGGTAGACCAGTGAGTCTTACTTCATTGGTGGGCAGGGTGTTGGGGAAGATCCCGAGAGGCAGGATTTATGGTCATTTGGAGAGACACAATCTGATTAGGGATAGTCAGCATGGATAGTCTATTCCACTGATCAAATTCATCAGCTTTGCCTCCAACTTCCACCTGTCCCCAACTTCACTTGCTCCATTTCTGTCACTTCTCTGCTCGCCTCTCCTCTGACATTCCCCGTTCCCTTTTCCTTCTCTCACTTTATCTCCTTCCCTGCCCATCGTCTCCATCTGGTTCTCCTCTCCCTTCCCTTTCGTCCATGGTATTATTTCCTTTCCTATTGTATTCCCCCATCTCAGCACTTTATCTCTTCCAGATCTCCACTTCACCCTCTCCCTCCAACCTCCCCAGGTTTTACCGATTTGTGCTAAAACCACCATGATACTTGTCTTCAGAGATGCTGGAGTTTCAAGCCAAAATAACCGTGTTCGCCACGTAGACCAAAAAAGTCCTCCCGTATATCAGCATAAACGAAGCAAATGCCACTTAAACACCATTTCTGCAAAGTAGATTGTGTTTAGTGTATCACCGGGAACGGCGGCTGTTGTTGCAAATTGCCCTTTTGAAGATCAGCACTAACAAACAACAACGAACAAGCGAAAGACATGCTACCCGTTTGCAGAACCAATTTAAAGACGCGATAATGCAGAGGTGTCTCTCATTTATCGTCCAAATATTATTCCCGACGTATGAGAAAGGTATTTCTGCATAAGGCAGCTTCACGCAGGAATTTCAGTGACTGGGCATGACAAAGGAAGAGGCACAACTGCACACTGTGATAACTGACGCCGGTGGCAATACAGTGACGGCCGTACTTCCATTGGCAAAGTTGAAAGAGCAGCAGCACAGAAAGCAGGCGGCACAGTGTCACCACAAGGGGGCAGTGTCGGAATGCGGAGACGAGGTCAGAATGGGAGCAATGGTCACACGGTCCCTGAGCCGCTCAAACCTTGCAGTCTGATCTCGCAACTCGTCTCCTTCTGTCACCAGGATCTTTTCTGTCTCCTTAACCTCGCCCTGTCCGATTTGAAAACATTGCACAGAGCGTGTATAATAATTAAAATGCCACTGGCGATATACGGTGACAATCTCCGGAAGGCCACAATTCTACAAAATGTGCATTTTCTGAGCTGTTATCGTCGCAGTCTTCTGCCAATTAAGCACAAAAACACTCGAATTCTCTGCAGGCACCGGCGATCATACGAACTCCACAAGAACAGTAAGGACTCGTCGAAGATGACTCCCAGCAATGCAAGTACTGCACCTGGAAGTGAGTGGAATTCCGCCGGAGAAGCGAGGTCGACCAGGGGAGGACGGGGTGCGGTGGGCATCAGGCCAGAGTGAAGCTACGGGAACACGACTACTGTTCCATCGCATCTTGCTGGCCAATGTACATTCATTAGAGAGCAGAGCACGGGGCCTAAGGACAAGATTGCTATTTCGAAGGGACACAAAGGAGTTCTGAGTCCTCTCTTTCACTGAGACGGCTCACCTGCCACACTCTGGTTGTCGCTCTCCAGCCCAAAGTGTTCTCAGTCCACCAGGCAGACCGATAGGCTGCATCAGATAACAACAGAGCAGCGGCGACTCCTTCATAATAAACCATGGATTCGGAGCGCAACTGGGTGTCTCTTCCATGTCCACTGAATATGCGTTCCGATCCTCTAATTGAGGATCCCCAATCGCTATTGCACTCCCCTTTCACCATCCCCTTCTGGGCCACAGAGCCGGTCTCAGTACCTTCCTCCTGGTAATCTCCACTCCCGGCAACCCACCAAATGCATCTGAAGCGGTACACCTGTTATTGGGGGGTCCGGCCACAAGGGGGCACTGCTCCACCTGTTTATCTCTTTTGCCTCTCCTGCAGGTCACCCGTGATACTGCCCTCTTCATTTCGGGGTGGCTCCCTCCCTGTAGCTTCTACCTATCGTCTCCTCATTGTCCCGTGTTAATACGAAGCTCATGGAACAGCAGCTCCCGTTCCTTAACATGCTCCCTCAGGAGCTGCACCCGATACACGTTGTGCAGATGTATTTATGCGGGATAGAGGCGGTATCTCATTTTCCCTAAATCTCACACAACGTAAATGACACTGAGTCCGCATCTACTCTCAGCGCACTAGCTATGTAATAACAAAAAACAAAATATCAACTTACCTGAAACTTCATTCCTTACTTCGAGCATGCGGCTGTGTTTGTCCAAGCGTGTTCTCGCCTAAGCCAGTTTCACAAAAGCCGGACCACTCCAACAATGGCCGTTCCAACAATGGAGAATCATTCTACATCTGGCTGGCCAATTCAGAGAAGTACCATCATTACCGCCAGGTGGCGCAATGCGTCCTCAGTTCATTAATAAGTAATATATGCATAAAATGTACATAGTATTTCGGTAAGTAAACAAGTGAATGAACGAATAAATAAATCAATTAATGAAAAAGTAAATGAACTAACAAATAAAAAATGAATTATGAAGTCGCTTTCATGGGTCCATGGACCGTTCAGAAATCTGATTTCAGAAGATTTAGGTAAATCTCTGATCGTGGGTCTTCAGGGTCATTTACCTACTTCCGGATGGTGGTAGGGACACGAGAACATATCCTGGATGGTAGTAATCAGACAAGAGTATATCCCGAATGGTAGTAATGAGACAAGAGCATATCCCGGATGGTAGTAATGAGACAAGAGCATATCCTGGATGGTAGTAGTTAGTCAAGAGCATATTCCGGATGGTAGTAATGAGAAGAGAGCATATTCCGGATTGTATAATAGGAAGGGTGTATATCCCGAATGGTTGTAATGAGACAAGACCATATACCTGACGTTGATCGCCCTTAATTGCGGACCTGGTATTCCTGAGGAACCACCTTTTGAAGATTTTCTAGATTATGAAGAGGCTTGCACTGTGATGAATGTGATTGTTGTACACAAGCCTCTGCAATCTGTGTCGATCCTGTGCATTGCAGCCTGCACACCAGACGGTGATGGAAACAGTCAGAATACTCTCCGCCTTGCATGTGCGAACATTTCCCAGTTTTTGGTGACATACCCATACCAAATCTCTTCAAGCTTTGTGGGCCGAAGGGCCTTTATTGTGCTGTAGGCTTTCTATGTTTCTATGTTTCTATCACCTAATGGAATACAACCGCTGACGTGCCTTTCTTTGTGAATGTATAACTATGTGAGGCCAAGCAGAGATTCTCTCAGAAGGAGCTTAAACCTGCTCACCCTCACCACCGCCGACCCTTCAATGAGGACTGGTGTGTGATCTCCCGACTTCTCCTTCGCGGCGTTCACAGTCACATCCTTGGTCTTGCTGTCCTTGTGTGCGAGATTATTGCGGCGACAACACTCAGCCAGTCTACCTATCCCGGAGGGAAGTACTTTTAATTCCACATGATCTGGTCGAGGCCGACACCAGAGTATCGAGGGCCGAATAGCCTTCTGCTTCTCCAGCGTTTTAGGTTCGTTCATTCTCCGCCTTCTCGCTCTGCGCTCCAGTCAGCTCCGGCTTTTCAGATAACGTGCTCTCGGGATCTCTCATGGAGACCAGGAAATGAGGCTCACTCTCCGAATGTAACAGAGACAGGCGCCGCTCTCTCGGGATCGCGTGGATGACGTTCAATTTACTCTCTCTCTTTCTCTTCATGTCGGTGGGTGAGAGAAACTCTCTTTGAGACCAGTATCAGATTCCACACAGCAGCAGATAGTTGTAGAAGAGCACACAGGATTTGATGTAGATTTGTGCAAAGTACAGACTCTCTGATCCAATCAGCGCTGCCGCCTGTGACGTCAGAATCCAGATATCTGCCCCGCAAACCAGGAAATGCCGCTCAGTCTCCGAGTGTAACAGAGATCGGCGCTGCTCTCCCGGGATGTCGGGACTGCCCTTCGCAGCTCTCGTTTTTTGTCTCCACATAACGGCGGGTGAGTGTCACTCTCTCGAACCCTAAGTGGCGGATAACCATCAGGGTGGCGAGTGGTAGGAGGCATGAAGATCAGGTTATAATTATCGACCTTACCGAGCTAAGAACAGATCCCTGGTATCTGTACAGATTGAGTTAAGTGCCGTTCCCAAGTCTATCCGCATCTGTCGCTTTTCCCTCATATGATTTTCTCTTTTTCAGGTGAGTCCCAGCAGTTTACTATAATCTTTGAGCACAGCGAGATAAATGTCACCGCTGGGAGTGATGCGCTTTTTTCAGTCCGGCCGTCGGGCAACGTCAGCAGTGGAAGCTGGAGTTTTAATGGGAAAACGGTCTCAAGATTTATTCAGTCTCTGCTGCATGATTCTCTCAGCTGCTGAGGGGAGGAAATGGAAGGCAGATTTGAGATACCAAACCTATCAGGAGTTACAGGCGGGAAAACATAATGAGAATGAATAGACAGACCAGATTATTCAAGCCTTGGAAAGGGCTCTCCAGCAACCTGTAAACATTACTAAAGTAGTTGAATGCAAACCTAACCCTGGGGAATCAGGACCAGACTATTGGGAGTGATTTGTGGCCTGCTATGGCACTTTCGCACGAGACCAAGCCTTTAATAATGGGAATCTGTCCCCCCAGTTTAATGCCCTACTGTTCTATCGCTTACCAATATAGATAGCCAACAGGATTAAAAATAATATGGATTGGCCTGACAATGACCGAAATGGAATACGTTGAGCCTTGACATATCATTGCGACCCGACTTTCGAATCCCGATCGACCCTGAAGGGAACTAATATTAAAGGAGAATATGTTCAGTGGAAAGAATGATGCGAGCGGGCTATATCTGGGGATCAGAAATGGGAACAGAAAAACAGAAAGTTGCCACGGGACAGGTGGGGAAAACAACCCGTTTAGAAATGGACAAGCAAGGATGCTTCCTACTGTGATTTCCGCCCCTCAGGAAGAGCCCAATGTAATATTGCAAGTTGCTGGAATTCCAATTCCGTTTATGATTGATATGGGGGCAACCACAACCACTCTCGATCAGGAAACAGTATCAGAAAAGGGATTCCAGCTATCAGACGCTACAATCACTGAGTCTGGCTTTGAAGGCATAGGATGTACGTATTCACATAACCAGCCACTGCAGGTGGAATTCCAGGGGAACCAGTGTGAGGTTTCATTCACAGTCACCACCAGTCGGGGGTGTAATCTAGCAGGGAGAGACTTGCTCTGTCTGTTGGAAGTCGAGATCCTCTGCAGAGACAATGGTATCACCCTGCAACTAGCGAACAACCGACAGCTTCCCCAATTTCTGAACACCCCCCCCCCCCCCCCCAGTGGTGGGCACTTAATCCGGACTCCACTGAGTTTGAACCCCTTCTGCCAGCGGCCGACTCTCATGTGACTCTGTACTTCGACCCTACGGGGTGCTCAACTGAGGAAAGCCATATTTATGCAGCCCTCGAGGGACAGAAGTTCCCATTCACGGTGATTGGACAGGTTAAAGGAAGAGAGGGCAGTTCATTACTGTCTGAAGTTCTGGATTTCCTTTGGCGACAGACAGGACTGGTGGTTGCCCATACCAGCATCAGGGTTTGCCCTGGGTTCCCTGCCTACACCCTGACAAAACAAGCCTCCAGCACGAAAGGAGACTGGCAAGATTTCCTGTGGGCCAACTCCGATACTGGAAGGAGTCGGAAGTGAAGACGGGACATCTAGTAAAACTCTCTTTTAATATTGACAAAACCCAAGATGTTGCACCACATCTCTGGGCAATTTCAGGCCATGAAGTCGGCCGCACCAACTGCCCCCTGTCTGGATCACAATGAAAGAAGGACAGACTCTCCCATCCATTCTGCAATACCCCCTCAAGCCTGAGGCAACTTTTTACGAGGATGGAAGCTCTTTTGTGGATCCATCAGGAAAACGACATTCTGACTATGCGATAGTGACGGACAGTGAAGTAATTGAGCAGGCCTCTTTTGAAGCAGCTGTCTCCGCCCAGAAGGCTGAGCTGTTTGCTCTGACTCGTGTCTGTATCCCAGCAACAGACAGAAATGGGAACGTTCACACAGACTCCTGTTATGCGTTTGGAATGGTACATGACTACGGGGCTCTCTGGGAACACGGGGATTCCTGACTTCCTCTGGCCACCCCATTAGTAATGCCACCTTTGTAAACAACTTACTCACCGCTCTACAGCGACCTCGAGTTTCGGCTATTATTAAGTGTGCAGCCCACGTCCGCATGTCTAACCTGGTCACTACAGGCAATGCTTTAGCAGATGAGACAGCGAAAAGTGCGGCACAATCCTCGGTAGTTGTCGTCCGCTCGGGTTCCCGTCAAGCAATCCTCCATGACTCAAGCAGAACGGGTTTGCCAGACATGCGGGAGATGCGTACTTTTCAGGGGGACGTCTCTGAGGATGAGCGCAAACTGTGGTCCCAGATGGGATGCCAGAAAGACCCCGACCTAGGTTTTTGGATCACCCAGTGGGACAGGTTTGTGTTCCTACACAGTTTTTACCAACATTGGTCAATTATGTACATAACTGTACACACTTGGAAAAGGAGGGAATGGTTGGTAACCTGTACCCTGCACACCGGGTACGACTCCCTTGACAGGTGAAACTTTTTCGTGTCTACAAGTTGATTTCATTGAATTGCCTCGAGTACATTGCTATAGATACTGCTTAGTTATTATAGACGTGTTTAGTAGATGGGTTGAAGCTTTTCCAACTACCATTAATACTGCTGACTGTTGTGAAGGTATTATTACGGGAAATAATTCCCAGGTACGGCCTGCCAGAGATGCTGAGCTCTGACAATGGCCCACACTTTGTGGTGAAAGCAAACGAAGGGGTATGTAACGAACTAGCTATCAAGCAACAATTCCACTGTGTACACCACTCACGGACCACCGGTATAGTGGAAAGAGCCAATGCAACTCTGAAGAGTAAACTGGCCAGACTAACAGCGGAGACTGGACTCACTTGGTTGAAGGTCCGACCATTAGCCCGATTCCACATGAGGGTTACCCCACAGGGGAAAACAGGGTTGTCACCAGCTGAAATCATTTCTGGACGCCCCATGAGGACACCCTGGGAACAAAGTCTCAGGATTAAAGGCTAAATGAATAAGAATAAGGAACCTTGGTTCTCGAGGGAACTCTGATAAAGAAAAAGAGAGATGTATGACATGTATAAGAAACAGGGAGCAAATAAGGTACTAGAGGAGTATAAAAAGAGTAAGAAAATACTTAAGAAAGAAATCAGGAGGGCGAAAAGAAGACATGAGGTTGCTTTGGCAGTCAGGGTGAAGGATAATCCAAAGAGCTACATCAGGTATGTTAAGAGCAAAAGGATAGTAAGGGATAAAATTGGTCCTCTTGAAGATCAGAGTGGTCGGCTATGTATGGAACCGAAAGAAATGGGGGAGATCTTAAGTGTTTTTTTTTGCGTCTGTATTTACTAAGGAAACTGGCATGGAGTCAATGGAAATAAGGCAAACAAGTATTGAGGTCATGGAACCTATACAGATAGAAGAGGAGGAGGTGCTTGCTATCTTGAGGCGAGTAGATAAATATCCAGGACCTGACAGGGTATTCCCTCAGACCTTGAAGGAGACTAGTGTTGAAATTGCAGGGGCCCTGGCAGATATATTTAAATGTCGTTATCTACGGGTGAGGTGCCAGAGATTTGGAGGATAGCTCATGTTGTTCCGTTGTTTAAAGCAGGCTGTAAAAGTAATTCTCGAAATTATAGGCTGGTAAGTTTGATGTCGGTAGTGGGTAAAATATTGGAGGAGTACTAAGAGACAGGATCGACAATTATTTAGATAGACAGGGTCTTATTAGGGAGAGTCAACATGGCTTTGTGTGTGGTAGGTCATGTTTAACAAATATATTAGAGTGTTTTGAGGAGGTTACAAGGAAAGTGGATGAAAGCAAGGCAGTGGATGTTGTCTACATGGACTTCAGTAAGGCCTTTGACAAAGTCCCGCATGGGAGGTTAGTTAGGAAGATTCAGTCGCTAGGTATAGATGGTAAGGTAGTAAATTGGATTAGACATTGGCTCAATGGGAGAGGCCAGAGATTGGTAGTGGAGGATTGTTTCTCTGAGTGGAGGCCTGTGACTAGTGGTGTGCCACAGGGATCAGTGCTGGGTCCATTGTTATTTGTCATCTATATCAATGATCTGGATAATAATTTGGTAAATTGGATCAGCAAATTTGCTGATGATACAAAGATCGGAGGTATAGTGGACAGTGAGGAAGGTTTTCAAAGCTTGCAAAGGGATCTGGACCAGCTAGAAAAATGGGCTGAAAAATGGCAAATGGAGTTTAATACAGACAAGTGTGAGGTATTGCACTTCAGAAGGAAAAACCAATGTAGAACAGATAAGGTAAATGGTGGGGCACTGAGGAGTGCAGTAGAAGAGGGATCTAGGAATACTGATACAAAATTCCCTAAAAGTGGCGTCATGGGTAGATAGGGTAGTAAAGAGAGCTTTTGGTACATTGGCCTTTATGAATCAAAGTATTGAGTATAAGAATTGGAATGTTATGGTGCGGTTGTATAAGACATTGGTGAGGCTGAATTTGGAGTATCATGTGCAGCTCTGGTCACCGAATTACAGGAAGGATATTAATAAGGTTGAAAGAGTGCAGTAAAGGTTTACGAGGATGTTGCCGGGACTTGAGAAACTGAGTTACAGAGAAAGGTTGAATAGTTTAGGACTTTATTCCTTGGAGCGTAGAAGAATGAGCGGAGACTTCATAGAGGTATATAAAATTATGATGGGTTTAGATAGAGTGAATGCAAGCAGGCTTTATCCACTGAGGCTAGGGGAGAAAAAAACCAGAGGACACGGATTAAGGGTGAAGAGCAAAAAGTTTAAAGGGAACATTGGGGGGGGGGGGCTTCTTCACAACTGGTTCTGACAGAGGCATAACTGGTTCTTCTGGGCACATTCTGTCTCACTCCCGACTATTCCCTATCTTCCTTTGTGCAGGTACGTAATGTCTAAAGGACCAGTGTTTGAGTAAACGAGACTCACCAAACTTTCTCCTGACTGAATCAATGGAAACCCTGAGTCAGATGGGTTCTCTCCAGTTGGTGCTCTCAGTCCTCGGGCTGGTTCACTTGTTGCTGTTCCCTCGTCTTCAGTCGTGGTTTTTCTTCCAATAAATCTCTCAGTGCAAGTCTAACTTTAACATGAAAGATAATGAAGCACATTAACATTACAAAGGAGGACCAAACATTTCTGCTTAATGTTACTAGGAACAAAACTCACTGAAATTTAAACGTTGAAGGCAAATATAATGATCTCAGTGAACAATCTTTTATTGTCCCTCATATGTCACAAAACGATATGGGATAAGAAGGAGCCATCATTCAGTCATGGTAAGACATAAGACAAAGGAAGAGAATTAGATGATTCGATCCATCTGGTCTGCCACACCACTCAACCAGGGCTGATTTTTATTCCAACACCATATTCCTGCGCTTCCTCCTGTAATCCTGAAGCTACTTAGCAATCATGAATATATTAATCTCTGTCATAAATATACCCAAATCGCAGCCTCAATCAGACTCCGTGGCAACAAATTCCATAGATCAGACATATTTTGGCAAAAAAAAATTCTTAACTGAATTTTAACAGGAAGCATCTTTATTCTGAGACTGTGCTGTCAGATCACAGACTCTGTCTAATGGAAACATCCTCTCCATGTCCACTGTATCCAGGCTTTTCAGCATTCGGTAAGTTTAGTTAACCATACATCCCTCCACCACCCCCACCGTCCCTCTGAACTCCATCCAGCATAGGTCCAGAACCATCAAATGCTCCTCATACATCACGCCGATCATTCCTGAGATTATTCATGTAAACCTTGTTAGCAACAACTGTACTGAACACATTTCCAGGAATAACAGACAAATTGGTACCAGGATAATTTAAAGGGAAACGTTGTGCTTTCTTTACTGTTCTACTATCACATGTGCTGGCGCGTGGCCAAGTGGTGAAGGCGTTGGTCTAGTGATCTGAAGGTTGCTAGTTCGAGCCTCGGCAGAGGCTGCCTGTGTGTCCTTGAGCGACGACACCAGTGCCAAGCTGTATGGGTCCTAATGTCCTTCCCTTGGTCAACATCGGTGGCGTGGAGAGGGGAGACTTGCAGAGACTCTAACGGAGGCCTACAAACTATCACAGCCATTTTCATTTCCAGGTTAAAACAGGTCCATTTCATGAAATATAAACCAAGAAATAAAAAGAAACTGGAAATACCAGAAACACTCAGCAGGTAAGGAACAGCTTACAATACAATTCAATTAATAACATTTCATCAGATTGAGTTCAAACATTTTCAGTTTTTAGTGCAGATCTCCAGCACAGCTGCCTGATTTCCACTATGTGACAGTAAGGGGGAGGGGGATTTCCACACACAGTTTGAACACCAAACTCAGGGTCTATTTCTACTGTTGTAAACACAGAACAGCCCACTTATTCACAGCCTCTCCCTGTGAGGATGGAATGGGAACTCATCCTCTCCTCAGATTGGCAGTCATTGCTTCCAAAGGAACTCCAGAAACAAACATCTGATCCCAGACCAGAAATACTCGATCAACACCTCACAAGCCCAAACAGCTCAATCCCGGGTCCACTTTACCTGGATCAAAAACCGTGATCTCCCAGGACCCAACCTCACAGACTCACACAGCTGAATCTGCCTCTCACTGACCCTAAGAGTCTCACACATCGTCCCCACATCTCACACTGGGTAGCGCAATCTAAGATTTCACCACAACCAATGTCCAGCTGCTCAAAATTTCTGCTTCATTGCAGGATCTGTATCTTACAGCCCCATCTGTAGAAGCTCAAACCAAAGTCAAAGCCAAAACACCAATAGTTCCATTTGCCTGGAATGCCGATCACAGGATTAGAGCCCAAGCACCAACTCTCCCAGTACGCTTTGCTGCCAGTAAAATGCTGCAGTGTGTCAGCCCGTCACTGTTCATAAACTAGCACCTCCACACCAGTCCACAACAGAACTGGGACCTGATGACCCTCCGGCATTCCAGCTAACAATAACCGATTCTGGAAATGACTCAGGGAGGCCAAAGGGACAAAAGAACACTTCACAATGAAGACAAGGGTTGAAAGAAAGTTTGCTGATATATAACATTGAGGAGGTGGGATACAAGGCGGACTGAGGATGACCCAGATGGGAGATGTATATCACTGAAACGGGGTTGGGGGGTGTGAGGAGACTGGACAGAGGTTGAACAAGATGAGCAGATGGAACCAGGTGGGAGATGGGATCAAGGACAATCACTGATGGTCCTCCAGCAACACATAGGTACTGAATGAATAGTACATACTATTGTACAAAAGATTCTAAAATGACAGAATTAGCAAAAATAACAAGAACTTTGCCAGATATACTTTGACCCTCACCAAAATTTTTATCAACACAACATAGAAAGTTTCCCATCCGGACACTTCACGTTTTGCATGGTAACTACTCTGCCCGTGACTGCGAGGAACTGCAGAGACCTTTGGATCCAGATCAGCACATCACAGAAACCATCCTCCCCCCTAGACTTCCCAGTCCCTCGGTAAAGCAGGCAGTGAAATCAAAGATCCCCACAACCTGGGACGTTCTCCTTTCTCACCCACCCCAGTCCGGGAGAAGACACAACAGCCATAAAGCTCCAGGACAAATGTGAGGAGCCTCAGGAAGCGAGGCGAGTTGGGGGAAGTTAACGGGACTCAGTGGCCAACATCAGATTTCCCAACACAACATGGAGGATGCATGACCACCCATCTGGAGATTGTGAACATGCACAAAGAGATCGTTACATCTGCGGTTAAATGGGAGGGACAAATGGGATCACGTGACCGGTGGGATCTAACACCCCAGGCATAGTCTCCAGCTTCCCAGCACTCTGTGGAAATAAACAAACTTGCCCCTCACATCTCCTCTCACCTTAAATGTGTCAGACATTTCAAACCCCAGGTAAAACATAACGTCTGTCCACTCTACCTATTCCTCTCGTAATCTTGTAAACGTCCGTCCAGTCTCACCCCGGCCTGCGCCGCTCTGGAGAAAACAACACAAGTTTGTCCAGCCTCTCGTTATACTCATGCCCTCTAATCCAGGCAGGGTCCTGGTAAACCTCTTCTGCGCCCTCCCCAAAGCCCCGACATCCCTCCGAGAATGGGGGTGACCAGAACTGTATGAAACACTCCAGATGAGGGCTAACAAGTTTTACAAAGCTGCAACACAACTTCATGACTTTTGAACTAATTCAACTAATAAAGACAACCACGCCATTTGCCTTCTTAACCACCCGATCAATCTGTGCAGTCTCTTTCAGGGAGCGATGAACTTGGAGTCTAAGATCCCTCTGATCATCGACACTGTTCAGGGTTTTGCATTTAACACTGTACTGTCTCATACATTCAGGGCTGCAGTGCTACCAGAGCTCACCGGAGAGCCGCTCCGACACCTCTGTAAAAAAGTCAAAATAAACAAGCACGGAATTTAACAGCGGCCGCATATTAAAAAGAGGGAATTTTACCGAAGCGGGGGTTGGGAAGAGGGGGTGTTGGCTGGTGGGGAAAAATACCACTAATAACATTAGGATATTTGATCGTTTTTGGTGAAATCCTGGAGCTGTGACTGTTTTTTATTTAGGAATTTGTGAAATTCCTTCTCGCTCGACCCGTTGTCCTAGGAAGCTGGGAAATACCTGCACACAAGTGCAAGCATTTTTCCGCTCTTTCCAATGGGTACCATTGGATTCCAGGAAGGAGCTATATTAAGCAAGGAATGAACACAGAAACCCAAGTTTAAAAGTTGAAAACAATGAAAGAAAAATTCACTGCTCGCTCATCTTCTTCCTGATTTTGATCAAATACACAAGCTAATCATCCAAAATCCTCTTCTACACCCGGATAAATTTAGTTTTGTTTTACAAGCTAAATGGAAAAAAAGCATTTCTGGGCTATAAGCTAGTTTTACGTCATTTCAACTATCATTAATAGCGGATCAACCCCTTGGCCTCGCTCCACCAATTGTAGCTGATGGGAAAGAGGCTCTTTTTCTCTTTGTGTTGATAGGAAAAAGAGTAATTTAGTGAGGCAATGAACGAGATGACATGCATTTCCAAAACTCCCAAATGGTTGCTGTACTCCCCTGTTAACATTTGTCACTTGCAAACTACGATATTTTCTATTTGTATAAATGCGATAATAATTCATGTAAAGATTCAAGCTTCTTTAACTTTTTATATATTTAAAGACTAAACAGAATCTGTAAAGATCGAACCACGTAACACCCGACGTGTGAGAATATTGTGAGTATCGACACTCACAGGTACACTTCCCGTCCAACCATTTCTGTGAGAGAAACGGTACGAGGCAGAGTTGCCAACCTACCACTTTTGAGACTAATATTCAGCAATATTCCTGGCTTTAGCAATAGTTCGTCAGACGTTCTTTTTTCATACTTGATTACTTGGTTCCAATTTAGGTGGCTAAAAGTGTAAAAAAAATGAATTGCTTTATTTCTGTTATTTTTATACCTCTGAGGAACACTGCTAAGCGCTGCGGGCCCTGCCGTCTGCTCCGACTCAGTCGTATTAGTAAGGCTACATCTGTGGTGGTCCGTGGATTACTCGCTAATCCTAAAGTAAATTTTTCTCACTAACAACCCTTTGGCTTCTAAGCAAACAAAGTTATTTTACTTGCTTGATAATTATATTTTATGATAATCAGTTAAGTGCAACCGTGCAATACTTTGTCATATTATTAAATTAAGTATTATATGTTTAATTGTACCAGTTATACACTGAAATGTAGTGAGAGGCTGTAATCTTGTTAATGTCTTAGCTATCACTATATTTCTGTGGAGCTCTGGAATTCACATATTTCTTTCATGTTGGTTTACTGCTTGACATTATAAGAAGCCCTATATATGTCACACCCAATTTGTGTACCTGCTCATTACACGAATGGGGCAAGGAAGTTGCCCAGTACATGAAATGAACAGGTAGACAAATTGGGTGTCACACACCAGAGTTGATTGATAACTTCGTGGCCTAAGGTGGAACGAGTCAATTTTACACAACCGAGTAATTTTCAATTATCTGAAACAGAAATAGCGCAAAAGTTATTAATTTCAAACTTTATGCATAATCACTCAAAGAGTTGAACCACGTGCAGGTACCGAGAGTTGTATAACGTTAAGCCTGCTAACTTAGGCCGCGAACTTATCAACCAACCCCCCCCCCCCCCCCCCCCCCCCCCCGTACAGCTCCGGCACCTAAAAAATTGCCACTGCACCCCTGCTCCAGCCGTCCGGCAGAGCTCGGGCCCGGCCCTTTCCCAATGCAACCGACCCACATTTACACAATTTCGGGATCAGCCCCGACTCACCTCCGCTCGAATCGGAGAACCGCCAACAGCTGCAGAGAGCACTGCGCATGCGTATAGCAGACGTTTCTCCGCAGCGCCACCCGTGGCCGGAGGCCCGCACAGCGCCACCTGTGGCCGGAGGTCCATGCAGCGCCACCAGTCTCTGGAGGTCCATGCAGCGCCACCTGTGGCCGGAGGCCCGCACAGCGCCACCTGTGGCCGGAGGCCCGCACAGCGCCACCTGTGGCCGGAGGTCCATGCAGCGCCACCAGTCTCTGGAGGTCCATGCAGCGCCACCTGTGGCCGGAGGCCCGCACAGCGCCACCTGTGGCCGGAGGTCCATGCAGCGCCAACAGTCTCTGGAGGTCCATGCAGCGCCACTAGTGGCTGGAGGCCCGCACAGCGCCACCTGTGGCCGGAGGTCCATGCAGCGCCACCAGTCTCTGGAGGTCCATGCAGCGCCACTAGTGGCTGGAGGCGGGAGGGACAACGGAGAGGTAAATCTCAAACACCACAAAGTCTGCAGATGCTGGAAATTCAGAGCAACACAAACAAAATGCTGGTGGAACTCAGCAGGCCGGGCAGCATCTATCGAAAAGAGTTTCAGTTGAACCCTCCTTCAGGACTGAGATGGGATGGGAGAAATATCTGAATAAAATCGGAGCGGGTCAGGAAATGTCTCGCTGGAAGGTGATAAGTGAAGCCAGGTTGGTGGGAAAGCTCAAGAGCAGAAGAAAATAGAGTCTAATAGGAGAGGGGAGTGGAGAATAGGAGAAAGATATGGAGCAGTGGACCCAGAGAGAAGTGATACGCAGGTGAGAGGACGTGAAAAGTCAGAGAGGAAGAGAGGGAGTGGGAGGGAGGGGTGTGAGGGAAATTTGTTCACGGGAAGGAGAAATCGATATTCATGCCATCAGGTTGTGGGGGTGGGGGTACATACACGGAATATGAGGTGCTGATCCTGGACCCTGAAGGTAGCTTCATCTTGGCACAAGAGGAGGCGATGGGTTGACACGTCGGAACGAGAATGGGAATCGGAATGAAAATGTTTGGACACCGGGAACTCCCGCTTGGAGCGGATAGTTCGAAGTTTAATTTATTATAAAGCAGGTATCCATAAACAACTCTGAGTTTTTTTGTTCTTCTCCGGAGAACCACGAAACAAAGAAAGAGCATGAAAGTCGCTCAGGGAGAACAATCAAACTCCCACCCCACCCCCCGCATAAAACAGAACGTCATCCTGATCATCAACCCCCAAACCCACCCCTGCAGACAAAAGGGAACTATAATATTGATGCCCCCCGCAAAAAAACAACCCTACCCCGCATAACTGCGGAGTAGCCGGTGTCACCAGTGTCGAGGCGGCTGCATCGGGAGCAGCGGACACAACAGGCGACCCCGGAAGATTCACAGGTGAAGTGTCGCCTCACCTGGAAGGATGTTTGGACAACGGAGAGAGTTCGGCCGTCCGGCCCTTTCACTGTGACACCCCGAACTCCACATCAAATCCGTCCAAACGAATCTGGGTGAACTTTAATGACCAATAAATATAATTCCTCTCAGCGATCAGCTGTCTGAGTGATTCCCTGACTGTGAGAGGAAGGGGTATCTATGGTCCACACTGTCAGGGTGTTGAGTTTACCAGGAGACAAAGACTGCAGGGACGAGAGGTTTTCTGTTGACTAATACACTGTGTGGGGACCCCGCTGGCAATTCTGGTGTTGTGACCCGAATCGAGACAAACACCACGCTGCCCACTCCACCAACAACACGG
The DNA here is from genome assembly GCF_048418815.1 of Hemitrygon akajei. Taxonomy (NCBI): domain Eukaryota; kingdom Metazoa; phylum Chordata; class Chondrichthyes; order Myliobatiformes; family Dasyatidae; genus Hemitrygon; species Hemitrygon akajei. The sequence goes on along the minus strand of NW_027331944.1, from coordinate 5,666,388 downwards.
CACAGCCGGACACATAACAGGAGACTTTACATCCCACAACACTGGATTCAGTGATGAAACCCGTCATTAATGTTGTTGTCCCACTGAAAGGTCCATTAAATGCCAGCGCTCTCCCACAGGTGACGTCATACAGCTCCTCTCCCCACACGCCTGACGTCACACATGGGCTCCCAAAACCGGGATCTGCCCTCACGTGCGCGGTGAAAGGAGTCGGAAGTGAAGACGGGACATCTAGTAAAACTCTCTTTTAATATCGACAAAACCCAAGATGTTGCACCACATCTCTGGGCAATTTCAGGCCATGAAGTCGGCCGCACCAACTGCCCCCTGTCTGGATCACAGTGAAAGAAGGACAGACTCTCCCATCCATTCTGCAATACCCCCTCAAGCCTGAGGCAACTTTTTACGAGGATGGAAGCTCTTTTGTGGATCCATCAGGAAAACGACATTCTGACTATGCGATAGTGACGGACAGTGAAGTAATTGAGCAGGCCTCTTTTGAAGCAGCTGTCTCCGCCCAGAAGGCTGAGCTGTTTGCTCTGACTCGTGTCTGTTTCCCAGCAACAGACAGAAATGGGAACGTTCACACAGACTCCCGTTATGCGTTTGGAATGGTACATGACTACGGGGCTCTCTGGGAACACGGGGATTCCTGACTTCCTCTGGCCACCCCATTAGTAATGCCACCTTTGTAAACAACTTACTCACCGCTCTACAGCTACCTCGAGTTTCGGCTATTATTAAGTGTGCAGCCCACGTCCGCATGTCTAACCTGGTCACTACGGGCAATGCTTTAGCAGATGAGACAGCGAAAAGTGCGGCACAATCCTCGGTAGTTGTAGTCCGCTCGGGTTCCCGTCAAGCAATCCTCCATGACTCAAGCAGGACGGGTTTGCCAGACATGCGGGAGGTGCGTACTTTTCAGGGGGACGTCTCTGAGGAGGAGCGCAAACTGTGGTCCCAGATGGGATGCCAGAAAGACCCCGACCTAGGTTTTTGGATCACCCAGTGGGACAGGTTTGTGTTCCTACACAGTCTTTACTAACATTGGTCAATTATGTACATAACTGTACACACTTGGAAAAGGAGGGAATGGTTGGTAACCTGTACCCTGCACACCGGGTACGACTCCCTAGACAGGTGAAACTTTTTCGTGTCTACAAGTTGATTTCATTGAATTGCCTCGAGTACATTGCTATAGATACTGCTTAGTTATTATAGACGTGTTTAGTAGATGGGTTGAAGCTTTTCCAACGACCATTAATACTGCTGACTGTTGTGAAGGTATTATTACGGGAAATAATTCCCAGGTACGGCCTGCCAGAGATGCTGAGCTCTGACAATGGCCCACACTTTGTGGTGAAAGTAAACGAAGGGGTACGTAACGAACTAGCTATCAAGCAACAATTCCACTGTGTACACCACTCACGGGCCACCGGTATGGTGGAAAGAGCCAATGCAACTCTGAAGAGTAAACTGGCCAGACTAACAGCGGAGACTGGACTCACTTGGTTGAAGGTCCGACCATTAGCCCGATTCCACATGAGGGTTACCCCACAGGGGAAAACAGGGTTGTCACCAGCTGAAATCATTTCTGGACGCCCCATGAGGACACCCTGGGAACAAAGTCTCAGGATTAAAGGCTAAATGAATAAGAATAAGGAACCTTGGTTCTCCAGGGAACTCTGATAAAGAAAAAGAGAGATGTATGACATGTATAAGAAGCAGGGAGCAAATAAGGTACTAGAGGAGTATAAAAAGAGTAAGAAAATACTTAAGAAAGAAATCAGGAGGGCTAAAAGAAGACATGAGGTTGCTTTGGCAGTCAGGGTGAACGATAATCCAAAGAGCTACATCAGGGATGTTAAGAGCAAAAGGATAGTAAGGGATAAAATTGGTCCTCTTGAAGATCAGAGTGGTCGGCTATGTATGGAACCGAAAGAAATGGGGGAGATCTTAAATGTTTTTTTTGCGTCTGTATTTACTAAGGAAACTGGCATGGAGTCAATGGAAATAAGGCAAACAAGTATTGAGGTCATGGAACCTATACAGATAGAAGAGGAGGAGGTGCTTGCTATCTTGAGGCGAGTAGATAAATATCCAGGACCTGACAGGGTATTCCCTCAGACCTTGAAGGAGACTAGTGTTGAAATTGCAGGGGCCCTGGCAGTTATATTTAAATGGGGTTATCTACGGGTGAGGTGCCAGAGATTTGGAGGATAGCTCATGTTGTTCCGTTGTTTAAAGCAGGCTGTAAAAGTAATTCTCGAAATTATAGGCTGGTAAGTTTGATGTCGGCAGTGGGTAAAATATTGGAGGAGTACTAAGAGACAGGATTGACAATTATTTAGATAGACAGGGTCTTATTAGGGAGAGTCAACATGGCTTTGTGTGTGGTAGGTCATGTTTAACAAATATATTAGAGTGTTTTGAGGAGGTTACAAGGAAAGTGGATGAAAGCAAGGCAGTGGATGTTGTCTACATGGACTTCAGTAAGGCCTTTGACAAAGTCCCGCATGGGAGGTCAGTTAGGAAGATTCAGTCACTAGGTATAGATGGTAAGGTAGTAAATTGGACTAGACATTGGCTCAATGGGAGAAGCCAGAGATTGGTAGTGGAGGATTGTTTCTCTGAGTGGAGGCCTGTGACTAGTGATGTGCCACAGGGATCAGTGCTGGGTCCATTGTTATGTGTCATCTATATCAATGATCTGGATAATAATTTGGTAAATTGGATCAGCAAATTTGCTGATGTTACAAAGATCGGAGGTACAGTGGACAGTGAGGAAGGTTTTCAAAGCTTGCAAAGGGATCTGGACCAGCTAGAAAAATGGGCTGAAAAATGGCAAATGGAGTTTAATACAGACAAGTGTGAGGTATTGCACTTCAGAAGGAAAAACCAATGTAGAACAGATAAGGTAAATGGTGGGGCACTGAGGAGTGCAATAGAAGAGCGATCTAGGAATACTGATACAAAATTCCCTAAAAGTGGCATCACGGGTAGATAGGGTAGTAAAGAGAGCTTTTGGTACATTGGCCTTTATGAATCAAAGTATTGAGTATAAGAATTGGAATGTTATGGTGAGGTTGTATAAGGCATTGGTGAGGCTGAATTTGGAGTATCATGTGCAGCTCTGGTCACCGAATTACAGGAAGGATATTAATAAGATTGAAAGAGTGCAGAGAAGGTTTACGAGGATGTTGCCGGGACTTGAGAAACTGAGTTACAGAGAAAGGTTGAATAGTTTAGGATTTTATTCCTTGGAGCGTAGAAGAATGAGCGGAGACTTCATAGAGGTATATAAAATTATGATGGGTATAGATAGAGTGAATGCAAGCAGGCTTTATCCACTGAGGCTAGGGGAGAAAAAAACCAGAGGACACGGGTTAAGGGTGAAGGGCAAAAAGTTTAAAGGGAACATTGGGGGGGGGGGCTTCTTCACAACTGGTTCTGACAGAGGCATAACTGGTTCTTCTGGGCACATTCTGTCTCACTCCCAACTATTCCCTACCTTCCTTTGTGCAGGTATGTAATGTCTAAAGGACCAGTGTTTGAGTAAACGAGACTCACCAAACTTTCTCCTGACTGGATCAATGGAAACCCTGAGTCAGATGGGTTCTCTCCAGTTGGTGCTCTCAGTCCTCGGGCTGGTTCACTTGTTGCTGTTCCCTCGCCTTCAGTCGTGGTTTTTATTCCAATAAATCTCTCACTGCAGGTCTAACTTTAACATGAAAGATAATGAAGCACATTAACATTACAAAGGAGGACCAAACATTTCTGCTTAATGTTACTAGGAACAAAACTCACTGAAATTTAAACGTTGAAGGCAAATATAATGATCTCAGTGAACAATCTTTTATTGTCCCTCATATGTCACAAAACGATATGGGATAAGAAGGAGCCATCATTCAGTCATGGTAAGACATAAGACAAAGGAACAGAATTAGATGATTCGATCCATCTGGTCTGCCACACCACTCAACCAGGGCTGATTTTTATTTCAACACCATATTCCTGCCTTCCTCCTGTAACCCTGAAGCTACTTAGCAATCCATGAATATATTAATCTCTGTCATAAATATACCCAAATGGCAGCCTCAATCAGACTCCGCGGCAACAAATTCCATAGATCAGACATATTTTGGCAAAAAAAAAATTCTCAACTGAATTTTAACAGGAAGCATCTTTATTCTGAGACTGTGCTGTCAGATCACAGACTCTGTCTAATGGAAACATCCTCTCCATGTCCACTGTATCCAGGATTTTCAGCATTCGGTAAGTTTACTTAACCATACATCCCTCCACCACCCCCACAGTCCCGCTGAACTCCATCGAGCACAGGTCCAGAACCATCAAATGCTCCTCATACATAACGCCGATCATTCCTGAGATTATTCATGTACACCTTGTTAGCAACAACTGTACTGAACACATTTCCAGGAAAAACAGACAAATTGGTACCAGGATAATTTAAAGGGAAACGTTGTGCTTTCTTTACTGTTCTACTATCACATGTGCTGGCGCCTGGCCAAGTGGTTAAGGCGTTGGTCTAGTGATCTGAAGGTTCCTAGTTCGAGCCTTGGCAGAGGCTGCGTGTGTGTCCTTGAGCGACGACACCAGTGCCAAGCTGTATGGGTCCTAATGCCCTTCCCTTGGACAACATCGCTGGCGTGGAGAGGGGAGACTTGCAGAGACTCTAACAGAGGCCTACAAACTATCATAGCCATTTTCATTTCCAGGTTAAAATAGGTCCATTTCAGGAAATATAAACCAAGAATAAAAGAAACTGGAATTACCAGAAACACTCAGCAGGTAAGGAACAGCTTACAATACAATTCAATTAATAACATTTCATCAGATTGAGTTCAAACATTTTCAGTTTTTAGTGCAGATCTCCAGCACAGCTGCCTGATTTCCACTATGTGACAGTGGGGGGGGGGGGGGGGGGGGGGGGGGGGGGATTCAAACACAGTTTGAACACCGAACTCAGGGTCTATTTCTACTGTTGTAAACACGGAACAGCCCATTTACTCACAGCCTCTCCCTGTGAGGATGAAATGGGAACTCATCCTCTCCTCAGATTGGCAGTCATTGCTTCCAAAGGAACTCCAGAAACAAACATCTGATCCCAGACCAGAAATACTCGATCAACACCTCACAAGCCCAAACAGCTCAATCCCGGGTCCACTTTACCTGGATCAAAAAACCGTGATCTCCCAGGACCCAACCTCACAGACTCACACAGCTGAATCTGCCACTCACCGACCCTAAGAGTCTCACACATCGTCCCCACATCTCACACTGGGTAGTGCAATCTAAGATTTCACCACAACCAATGTCCAGCTGCTCAAAATTTCTGCTTCATTGCAGGATCTGTATCTTACAGCCCCATCTGTAGAAACTCAAACCAAAGTCAAAGCCAAAACACCAATAGTTCCATTTGCCTGGAATGCCGATCACAGGATTAGAGCCCAAGCACCAACTCTCCCAGTACTCTTTGCTGCCAGTAAAATGCTGCAGTGTGTCAGCCCGTCACTGTTCATAAACTAGCACCTCCACACCAATGCACAACAGAACTGGGACCTGATGACCCTCCGGCATTCCAACTAACAATAACCGATTCTGGAAATGACTCAGTGAGGCCAAAGGTACAAAAGAACACTTCACAATGAAGACAAGGGTTGGAAGAAAGTTTGCTGATAGATAACATTGAGGAGGTGGGATACAAGGCGGACTGAGGATGACCCAGATGGTTGATGTATATCACTGAAACGGTGTGAGGAGACTGGACAGAGGTTGAACAAGATGAGCAGATGGAACCAGGTGGGAGAAGGGATCAAGGACGATCACTGATGGTCCTCCAGCAACACATAGGTACTGAATGAATAGTACATACTATTGTACAAAAGATTCTAAAATGTCAGAATTAGCAAAAATAACAAGAACTTTGCCAGATATACTTTGACCCTCACCAAAACTTTTATCAACACAACATAGAAAGTTTCCCATCCGGACACTTCACGCTTTGCATGGTAACTGCTCTGCCTGTGACTGCGAGGAACTGCAGAGACCTTTGGATCCAGATCAGCACATCACAGAAACGATCCTCCCCGCTAGACTTCCCAGTCCCTCGGTAAAGCAGGCAGTGAAATCAAAGATCCCCACAACCTGGGACGTTCTCCTTTCTCACCCACCCCAGTCCGGGAGAAGACACAACAGCCATAAAGCTCCAGGACAAATGTGAGGAGCCTCAGGAAGCGAGGCGAGTTGGGGGACGTTAACGGGACTCCGTGGCCAACATCAGATTTCCCAACACAACATGGAGGATGCATGACCACCAATCTGGAGATTGTGAACATCCACAAAGAGATCGTTACATCTGCGGTTAAATGGGAGGGACAAATGGGATCACGTGACCGGTGGGGTCTAACACCCCAGGCATAGTCTCCAGCTTCCCAGCACTCTGTGGAAATAAACAAACTTGCCCCTCACATCTCCTCTCACCTTAAATGTGTCCGACATTTCAAACCCCAGGTAAAATATAACGTCTGTCCACTCTACCTATTCCTCTCGTAATCTTGTAAACGTCCGTCCAGTCTCACCCCAGCCTGCGCCGCTCTGGAGAAAACAACACAAGTTTGTCCAGTCTCTCGTTATAGCTCATGCCCTCTAATCCAGGCAGGGTTCTGGTAAACCTCTTCTGCGCCCTCTCCAAAGCCCCGACATCCTTCCGAGAATGGGGGTGACCAGAACTGTATGAAACACTCCAGATGAGGGCTAACAAGTTTTACAAAGCTGCAACACAACTTCATGACTTTTGAACTAATTCAACTAATAAAGACAACCACGCCATTTGCCTTCTTAACCACCCGATCAATCTGTGCAGTCTCTTTCAGGGAGCGATGAACTTGGAGTCTAAGATCCCTCTGATCATCGACACTGTTCAGGGTTTTGCATTTAACACTGTACTGTCTCATACATTCAGGGCTGCAGTGCTACCAGAGCTCACCGGAGAGCCGCTCCGACACCTCTGTAAAAAAGTCAAAATAAACAAGCACGGAATTTAACAGCGGCCGCATATTAAAAAGAGGGAATTTTACCGAAGCGGGGGTTGGGAAGAGGGGGTGTTGGCTGGTGGGGACAAATACCACTAATAACATTAGGATATTTGATTGTTTTTGGTGAAATCCTGGAGCTGTGACTGTTTTTTATTTAGGTATTTGTGAAATTCCTTCTCGCTCGACCCGTTGTCCTAGGAAGCTGGGAAATACCTGCACAGAAGTGCGAGCATTTTTCCGTTCTTTCCAATGGGTACCATTGGATACCAGGAAGGAGCTAGATTAAGCAAGGAATGAACATAGAAACCCAAGTTTAAAAGTCAAAAACAATGAAAGAAAATTTCACTGCTCACTCATCTTCTTCCTGATTTTGATCAAATACACAAGCTAATCATCCAAAATCCTCTTCTACACCTGGATAAATTTAGTTTTGTTTTACAAGCTAAATGGAAAAAAAGCATTTCTGGGCTATAAGCTAGTTTTACGTCATTTCAACTATCATTAATAGCGAATCAACCCCTTGGCCTCGCTCCACCAACTGTAGATGATGGGAAAGAGGCTCTTTTTCTCTTTGTGTTGATAGGAAAAAGAGTAATTTAGTGAGGCAATGAACGAGATGAAATGCATTTCCAAAACTCCCAAATGGTTGCTGTCCTCCCGTTAACATTTGTCACCTGCAAACTACAATATTTTCTATTTGTATAAATGCGATAATAATTCATGTAAAGATTCAAGCTTCTTTAATTTTTTATATATTTAAAGACTAAACAGAATCTGTAAAGATCGAACCACGTAACACCCGACGTGTGAGAATATTGTGAGTATCGACACTCACAGGTACACTTCCCGTCCAACCATTTCTGTGAGAGAAACGGTACGAGGCAGAGTTGCCAACCTACCACCTTTGAGACTAATATTCAGCAATATTCCTGGCTTTAGCAATAGTTTGTCAGACGTTCTTTTTTCATACTTGATTACTTGGTTCCAATTTAGGTGGCTAAAAGTGTAAAAAAAATGAATGGCTTTATTTCTGTTATTTTTATACCTCTGAGGAACACTGCTAAGCGCTGCGGGCCCTGCCGTCTGCTCCGACTCACTCGTATTAGTAAGGCTGCATCTGTGGTGGTCCGTGGATTACTCGCTAATCCTAAAGTAAATTTTTCTCACTAACAACCCTTTGGCTTCTAAGCAAACAAAGTTATTTTACTTGCTTGATAATTATATTTTATGATAATCAGTTAAGTGCAACCGTGCAATACTTTGTCATATTATTAAATTAAGTATTATATGTTTAATTGTACCAGTTATACACTGAAATGTAGTGAGAGGCTGTAATCTTGTTAATGTCTTAGCTATCACTATATTTCTGTGGAGCTCTGGAATTCACATATTTCTTTCATCCTGGTTTACAGCTTGACATTATAAGAAGCCCTATATATGTCACACCCAATTTGTGTACCTGCTCATTACACGAATGGGGCAAGGAAGTTGCCCAGTACATGAAATGAGCAGGTAGACAAATTGGGTGTCACACACCCGAGGTGATTGATAACTTCGTGGCCTAAGGTGGAACGAGTCAATTTTACAAAACAGAGCAATTTTCAATTATCTGAAACAGAAATACCGCAAACGTTATTAATTTCAAACTTTATGCATAATCACTCAAAGAGTTGAACCACGTGCAGGTACCGAGAGTTGTATAACTTTAAGCCTGCTAACTTAGGCCGCGAACTTATCAACCCCCCCGTACAGCTCCAGCACCTAAAAAATTGCCACTGCACCACTGCTCCAGCCGTCCGGCAGAGCTCGGGCCCGGCCCTTTCCCAATGCAACCGACCCACATTTACACAATTTCGGGATCAGCCCCGACTCACCCCCGCTCGAATCGGAGAACCGGCCAACAGCTGCAGAGAGCAATGCGCATGCGTATAGCAGACGTTTTTCCGCAGCGCCACCCGTGGCCGGAGGCTCCCACAGCTCCACCTGTGGCCGGAGGTCCATGCAGCGCCACCAGTCTCTGGAGGTCCATGCAGCGCCACTAGTGGCTGGAGGCGGGAGGGACAACGGAGAGGTAAATCACAAACACCACAAAGTCTGCAGATGCTGGAAATTCAGAGCAACACAAACAAAATGCTGGCGGAACTCAGCAGGCCGGGCAGCCTCTATCGAAAAGAGTTTCAGTTGAACCCTCCTTCAGGACTGAGATGGGATGGGAGAAATATCTGAATAAAATCGGAGCGGGTCAGGAAATGTCTCGCTGGAAGGTGATAAGTGAAGCCAGGTAGATGGGAAAGCTCAAGAGCAGAAGAAAATAGAGTCTAATAGGAGAGGAGAGTGGAGAATAGGAGAAAGATATGGAGCAGTGGACCCAGAGAGAAGTGATACGCAGGTGAGAGGACGTGAAAAGTCAGAGAGGAAGAGAGGGAGTGGGAGGGAGGGGTGTGAGGGAAATTTGTTCACCGGAAGGAGAAATCGATATTCATGCCATCAGGTTGTGGGGGTGGGGGTACATACACGGAATATGAGGTGCTGATCCTGGACCCTGAAGGTAGCCTCATCTTGGCACAAGAGGAGGCGATGGGTTGACACGTCGGAACGAGAATGGGAATCGGAATGAAAATGTTTGGACAACGGGAACTCCCGCTCGGAGCGGATAGTTCGAATTTTAATTTATTATAAAGCAGGTATCCATAAACAACTCTGAGTTGTTTTGTTCTTCTCCGGAGAACCACGAAACAAAGAAAGAGCATGAAAGACGCTCAGGGAGAAAAATCAAACTCCCACCCCACCCCCCGCATAAAACAGAATGTCATCCTGATCATCAACCCCCAAACCCACCCCTGCAGACAAAAGGGAACTATAATATTGATGCCTCCCCCCAAAAAAAACAACCCTACCCCGCATAACTGCGGAGTAGCCGGTGTCACGAGTGTAGAGGCGGCCGCATCGGGAGCAGCGGACACAACAGGCGACCCCGGAAGATTCACAGGTGAAGTGTCGCCTCACCTGGAAGGATGTTTGGACAACGAAGAGAGTTCGGCCTTCCGGCCCTTTCACCGTGACACCCCGAACTCCACATCAAATCCGTCCAAACGAATCTGGGTGAACATTAATGACCAATAAATATAATTCCTCTCAGCGTCAGCTGTCTGAATGATGCCCTGACTCTGAGAGGAAGGGGTATCTATGGTCCACACTGTCAGGGTGTTGAGTTTGCCAGGAGACAAAGACTGCAGGGACGAGAGGTTTTCTGTTGACTAATACACTGTGTGTGGACCCCGCTGGCAATTCTGGTGTTGTGACCCGAATCGAGACAAACACCACGCTGCCCACTCCACCAACAACACGGCACAGCCGGACACATAACAGGGGACTTTACATCCCACAACACTGGATTCAGTGATGAAACCCGTCATTAATGTTGTTGTCCCACTGAAAGGTCCATTAAATGCCAGCGCTCTCCCACAGGTGACGTCACACAGCTCCTCCCCCCACGCGCATGACGTCACACACGGGCTCCCGACACCGGAATCTGCCCTCACGTGCGCGGCGTCTCACGTCACACGCGCGCTGCTGCGCTCGAGCTTTATCGGTTGAACGGCTGGGATAATAATCACGTGACCAGCCCCTCCCGCACCGCTGTCGACAGAGGATTCAGGAGCTGCGCTACTCCCAATGGTGCGAAGCGATGTCAATCACCGGTTACAACCAGTCGCGGAGGCGGACAGGCCGAGTGGGCGTTACCCCCGCTGAGTCCGTCTCCCGCTCGGAGAAAAGCTCAAAGTAAATGTCCGCTTTCTGATTTATTTCCATTTCCCGCCGAGGGAAGTTGGGGCGTTTGTGAAGCGTCTCCCGCGGCCGGAGTCCGATGTGTCGCCGAGAGGTAGGAGGAGACCGCTCGGCCCGTCGGTTTGATGCCGGCTCCCCGGGGAGGGGGGGATTTTATTGAGAGGGTGAAGATGGTGAGAGAGGGGGCGGACAGGATGTTTGTCCCGGGGGGGACAGGAGGGGCTCATCTGTGGAAATGTCTGAGCCCACGGTGGTGTCGAGCGGAGGGATTCACCACCTTGGGGGGCAAACACCGGCAGACTGTTGCCCTGCAAGCGGGGCCGATGGTCCGGGCAGAGTGACAATTATTTGTGCTTTGTTGTGATTGTACCTGGAATATGGTGTAAAATCCCGATCCCCACACTAACACGGGTTATACAGACCAAAGGACAAACTGCCGGAGGGTCGGGGCAGAGTGACAATTATTTGTGTTTTGTTGGGATTGTACCTGGAATATGGTGTAAAATCCCGATCCCCACACTGACACGGGTTATACAGACCAAAGGACAAACTGCCGGAGGGTCGGGGCAGAGTGACAATTATTTGTGTTTTGTTGGGATTGTACCTGGAATATGGTGTAAAATCCCGATCCCCACACTAACACGGGTTATACAGACCAAAGGGCAAACTGCCGGAGGGTCCGGGCAGAGTGACAATTATTTGTGTTTTGTTGGGATTGTACCTGGAATATGGTGTAAAATCCCGATCCCCACACTAACACGGGTTATACAGACCAAAGGACAAACTGCCGGAGGGTCGGGCAGCATCTGTGGAGGGAAATGGACCGTCAACATGTCGGGCCGAGACCCTCCCTCTGGACTGAGAGTGACGGGAAATAGTCCGAGGAAAGAGGTGAGGGGTGGGGATGGGGCAAGAGCTGGGGAGTGAGAGGTGGATCCAGGTGAGGGGGGAGGTTGGCAGGTGGAAATAGTGACAGGGGTGGGAGGTGAGTGGTTGGGGCCACACGGGGCTGCAGAAGATGGAAATTAATTCCACAGAGAATGAACAAAGAGAGTATTTGTTATAGAGAGTGCGATGCAGATTCACCAGACTGATCCCTGGAGTGGTGGGGTCATCATATGAAGAAAGATCAAATGCGATAACCCTTTCATTTAGAGAATCGGGGACTCAGAGGTGAACACATTGAGATTCACAACATCATTACCGGCTGAACCAGGGATCCCAGTCTCTGAAAAAAGGAGTGGACGGTCCGGGACTGAGATGAGGGAAATGCCTCCACTCCGAGGGTGTTGAATGTCTGTAAATCCCCACCACAGAGTGCGGTGAAGACTCGGTGATCGTCCCCACGTAAAACAGAGGCCGGCAGATGTGTGGAGACGGAAGGGATGGAGGAAATGAGGATCGGGCAGAAACAAGTGGCCGAGATGGGAGAGCAGCCGCCATCTTGTGGATAGTTAGAGGGGCTGAATGGCCACCTCCTGCTGTTTCTCACTTGATGTTTCAGTGTTCCTGTCCAGTGAGGCAGGAGGAATGTGAATAGAAATTAGTGCTTATAAACATAGACTGATTTACATGAAACCTGCACAATTCTGTTCTGGATCTAAAATGTCAGTCGGATCGGAAAGGGATTCGAACCCGTAACAGTGACCCAGGGAGGTGGAGGGATGGGACGGGAATATACGGAGGGAAAATGTTAAACGTGTACCCGGTGTAAACATGGAATAATGTGGGAGATGCGGTGGGGAGGTCGGGCAGCGTGTGAGGGGCGAGGAGTGGAGTCACCGGGTCACGTGGAAGACCCTCCACCCGTCACGTGATCCCGTTTTACCGCGGATCCGCAGCATCTGCAGCACACACGAAATGCTGGCGGAACGCAGCAGGCCAGGCAGCATCTACAGGGAGAAGCTCTGTCGACGTTTCGGGCCGAGACCCTTCGTCAGGACTGACTGAAAGGAAAGATAGTAAGAGATTTGAAAGTACGAGGGGAGAGGGAAATGCGAAATGATAGGAGAAGACCAGAGGGGGTGGGGTGAAGCTAAGAGCTATAAGGTGATTGGCGAAAGGGATACAGAGCTGGAGAAGGGAAAGGATCATGGGATGGGAGGCCTCGGGAGAAAGAAAGAGGGAGGGGGGCACCAGAGGGAGATGGAGAACGGGTAGAGTGACGGGCAGAAACAGTGAAAAAAGGAGGAGGGTGGAAAATAAAAACTAAATATATCAGGGATGGGGTAAGAAGGGGAGGAGGGGCATTAACTGAAGTTAGAGAATTCAATGTTCATGCCATCAGGTTGGAGGCTACCCAGCCGGTATATGTTACTGTTCCTCCAACCTGAGTGTGGCTTCATCTTGACAGTAGAGGAGGCCATGGATAGACATATCATAATGGGAATGGGACGTGGAATTAAAATGTGTGGCCACTGGGAGATCCTGCTTTCCTTGGCAGACCGAGCATAGGTGTTCAGGGAAATGGTCTCCCAGTCTGCGTCGGGTCTCACCAAAGGCCACACCGGGAGCACCGGACGCAGTATACCACACCAGCCGACTCACAGGTGAAGTGTCGCCTCACCTGGAAGGACTTTCTGGGGCCCTGAATGGTGGTGAGGGAGGAAGTGTAAGGGCAGGTGTAGCACTTGTTCTGCTTACAAGGATAAGTGCCAGGAGGGAGATCGGTGGGGAGGGATGGGGGGACAAGGGAGTCGCATAGGGAGCGATCCCTGCGGAAAGCAGAAAGGGAATGTGGAGGGAAAGATGTGCTTGGTAGCGGGATCCCGTCGGAGGTGGCGGAAGTTACGGAGAATTATACGTTGGACCCGGAGTCTGGTGGGGTGGTAGGTGAGGACAAGGGGAACCCTATCCTGAGTCGGGTGGTGGGCAGATGGGGTGAGGGCAGATGTGCGGGAAATGGGAGAGATGCGTTTCAGAGCAGAGGTGATGGCAGATAGACATACTTTATTGACCCCGAGGGAAACTGGGTTTCGTTACAGACGCACCACCAAGAATAGTGAAGAAATATTGCAATATAAAACCATAAATAATCTAATAATAATAAGTTAATCATGCCAAGTGGAAATAAGTCCAGGGCCCGCCTATTGGCTCAGGGTGTCTGACACTCCGAAGGAGGAGTTGTAAAGTTTGATGGCCACAGGCAGGAATGACTTCCTATGACGCTCAGTGTTACATCTCGGTGGAATGAGTCTCTGGCTGAATGTAATCCTGTGCCTAACCAGTACAGTATGGAGTGGATGGGAGTCGTTGTGAAAGATGGCATGCAACTTGGACAGCATCCTCTTTTCCGACACCACCGTCAGAGCCCCTTTGTTTAAAAAAGGAAGACATCTCCTTCGTCCTGGAATGAAAAGCCTCATCCTGAGAGCAGATGCGGCGGAGATGGAGGAGTTGTGAGGGGACAGCATTTTTGCAAGAGACAGGGTGGGAAGAATAATAGTCCAGGTAGCTGTGAGAGTCTGTCGGCTTAGTAGATATCAGTAGATAAGCCGTCTCCAGAGATGGAGACAGAAAGATCAAGAAAGGGGAGGGAGGTGTCAGAAATGGACCAGGTAAATTTGAGGGCAGGGTGAAAGTTAATGAAGTCAAGGAGCTCAGCATGCGTGCAGGAGGCAGACCCAATGCAGTCATCGATGTAGCGAAGTAAAAGAGGGGGATGGATACCCGTATAGACTTGGAACATGGACTGTTCCACATAACCAACAAAAAGGCAGGCATAACTGGGACCCATGAGGGTGCCCATGGCTGCCCCCTTGGTTTGGAGGAAGTAGGAGGAGACAAAGGATAAATTATTGAGAGTAAGAACTAATTCCGCTAGACGGAAGAGAGTGGTTGTAGAGGGGAATTGTTTAGGACTGGAATCCAAAAAGAAGCGGAGAGCTTTGAAACCTTCCTGGTCGGGGGTGGAAGTATAGAGGGACTGGACGTCCATGGTGAAAATAAGGCGGTGGGGGCGAGGGAACTTAAAATCATTGAAAAAATTCAAAGCGTGAGAAGTGTCACGAACATAGGTGGGAAGGGATTGAACAAGGGGGGGATAAGACGGTATCAAGGTATGCAGAAACGAGTTCGGTGGGGCAGGAGCAATCTGAGACAATGGGTCTACCTGGACAGGCAGGTTCAAGGTATCAAGGTATGCAGAAATGAGTTCTGTCGGGCAGGAGCAATCTGAGACAATGGGTCTAACTGGACAGGCAGGTTCAAGGTATCAAGGTATGCAGAAATGAGTTCTGTGGGGCAGGAGCAATCTGAGACAATGGGTCTACCTGGACAGGCAGGTTCAAGGTATCAAGGTATGCAGAAATGAGTTCTGTGGGGCAGGAGCAACCTGAGACAATGGGTCTACCTGGACAGGCAGGTTAAAGGTATCAAGGTGTGCAGAAATGAGTTCTGTGGGGCAGGAGCAATCTGAGACGGTGGGTCCACCTGGACAGGCAGTTTCAAGGTATCAAGGTATGCAGAAATGAGTTCTGTGGGGCAGGAGCAATCTGAGACAATGGGTCCACCTCGACAGGCAGGTTCAAGGTATCAAGGTATGCAGAAATGAGTTCTGTGGGGCAGGAGCAATCTGAGACGGTGGGTCTACCTGGACAGGCGGGTTCAAGGTATCAAGGTATGCAGAAATGAGTTCTGTGGGGCAGGAGCAATCTGAGACAATGGGTCCACCTGGACAGGCAGTTTCAAGGTATCAAGGAATGCAGAAATGAGTTGGGTGGGGCAGGAGCAATCTGAGACAATGGGTCCTCCTGGACAGGCAGGTTCAAGGTATCAAGGTATGCAGAAATGAGTTGGGTGGGGCAGGAGCATTCTGAGACAATGGGTCCACCTGGACAGGCAGGTTCAAGGTATCAAGGTATGCAGAAATGAGTTGGGTGGGGCAGGACCAATCTGAGACAATGGGTCTACCTGGACAGGCAGGCTCAAGGTATCAAGGTATGCAGAAATGAGTTCTGTGGGGCAGGAGCAATCTGTGACGGTAGGTCCACCTGGACAGGCAGGTTCAAGGTATCAAGGTATGCAGAAATGAGTTATGTGGGGCAGGAGCAATTTGAGACAATGGGTCTACCTGGACAGGCAGGTTCAAGGTATCAAGGTATGCAGAAATGAGTTCTGTGGGGCAGGAGCAATCTGAGACAATGGGTCCACCTGGACAGGCAGGTTCCGAGGCCCCGCCCACTTACCTGGTGACGCGCTGGCGACATCGCGCATGTTCGGTGGAGCAGGAGCAGTCTGAGACAATGGGTCCACCTGGACAGGCAGGTTCCGAGGCCCCGCCCACTTACCTGGTGACGCGCTGGCAACATCGCGCATGCTCAGTCCGGGAAGGGCGGTGTTGTTTTTCGTTCTTTGTTGAAGCGGGACGGCGGTGGGATCGGGATCGGGATCGGGTCCTCACCCTCGCCCCTTGGGGCGGGGAGCCGGGGACGGATCATTCTCTGTGGGGCGACACCAAGAATTTCCTTTCGGTGAGTATTGACGCAGGTCCGGAGCGGGGAGGTCTGATGTTAGGCCATTAACTTTCCCGAACTGGAGAACTGGGGGTGGGGGTGGGGGAGGGAGAGAGAAACACAAGGTGATCGGTGAAACCTGAAGGGGGAGGGGATGAACTTTCCCGAACTGGCGGCCTCGCCTCGCTTCCTTCACAGAATCTGCCGGGGTCGGTCCGGGTTGTGAGACCTTCACACCGAACCGTCTGAGATGAGCCGCCGCTCAGCCCCTGTTGTTCTGGTCCTGTTAGCAGGATGAAGTAAAACATGTTTCTATCTTGTTACTGACAGAAAATTGTACAATTTGTGTTCCGTGTGTTATCTGAATGTACTTGCCTGTGATGCTGCCACAAGTCAGTGTTTCTCTGTCCCTGTACCTTCCCGTACTTGTGAACTTGGCAATAAATTCAACAGGACCTGAGAAATCTCAGTGAGATTTGATTAGTGATGATCATCTTGGCAGCTCGGTTGGTCGAATGTATGAGACAGTACACTGTTAAATGCAAAACCCTGAACAGTGTTGATGATCAGAGGGATTTTAGACTCCCTGAAAGAGACTGCACAGATTGATCGGGTGGTTAAGAAGGCAAATGGCGTGGTTGTCTTTATTAGTTGAAGCACTGAGTTCAAAAGTCGGGATTTTCTGTTGGAGCTTTATAAACCGGATGGGGGGTGGTTTGTTTTTTATCCCGTTCGTTGTTGAAGCGGATCGTCTGGGGGATCGGGAGTGGCAGGGAAAGGGTCCTCGCCCCCTCCCCCCCGGGGAGAAATCAGTTTCCCATCGGTGAGTACTGAGGCCAGTGTCGAGTCGGCAGCCCTGATGTTGGGCAGTGAGTCTCGTTAACTTCCCGAACTGTCGGCCATTTACTCATTTTCCAACTCTCTGGGCCCCTCTAAGACGGACACACTTCACTGATCTCTCCCTGCGAACCAGCAACCCAGGCGGTCAATCTTCACACAATTAAAATGGCGAATCAGCCTCAGGGCAAAGGGGCGCCTATTTAAAACAGAGATTCGGAGACATTTCTGTAGCCAGAGTGTGGTGAATGTGTGGAATTAGCAGAGGGAGCTGTGGGGGTATTTACTAGGTTCTTGAGTGGTTACGATGAGAAGGCTGAGGAGGGGGAAAAGGGTCACCCTGATTGAACGCCGGAGTAGACTCGATGGGCCAAACGGCCTAATTCTGCTCCTATGTCCTATGAAGCCGGTTTGTTGTCGGGGAGACGCGCCCACCGGTCACGGTATCCTGTATTCCGCTCTTATTCTGCCGCAGATCTGCAGGCTGCGGGTTTTTCCCGAGGCCCCGCCCCGGCTCTGTCGATGTGAGCATCGCATCGCGCATGCTCACAGTCCGCAGAATGCAGTGATTTTTGGCCGGCGGAGTCCAAGTGACCATTTTGTGCTGACGTGGATTTGTTGGAGAAATCTAATATTGGCCAATGAGTCCCGTTAACTCCCCGAACTGTCGACTTCGCCTCGCTTCCTGGAACTTCTCAAAAACGCTTTCACTTCAGATAAGCCACTTTTAATCCTGGTGATACGTATCTTCTCCCTAATCGGGGTGGGTGAGAAAGGAGAATGCCCCAGGTTGTGGGGATCTTTCATTTTACCGAGGGAGTGGGAAGTCCAGAAGGAGTTCACGTAGGGGAGACTGGTTTCTGTGATGAGCTGATCTGTGTCTGTAACTCTGCAGTTCCTTGCAGCCATGGGCAAAGCAGTCGCCGTACCAATGCGTGGAGTATCCGGATGGGAAACTTTTTATGATGCATTGATAAAATTTGCTGATGGGCAAAGTGTATATTCCAAAGTTCTTATGGTTTGTTCTAGCTTTGTTATTTTCAGATCTTTTATACAGTAGTATTGTGGTGAGCATTTGGTCCATAACGACAGATGAGGCAGCTCATTAAACTCAATAACAGTTTTATCGTGATAAACACAAAATAGACCGGCCAGCACGACCCAACCAGTCTCATACAGACGGGAGGTGACCATCATACACCCTGGTTACAGTTAGTGTGACCCAGAAATACACAAGCAAGTAACTGTATAATCCAAGCTAAAAGGTAACAATAAATGAACTGGAACATCCCATCCTAATCCCACAAAAGCATTTTAACACAAGAACAATAAACAGTGCTGCTCATTAGAAATGCAGGGGGCGGGCTGTTGACCAACCCCTCCTCCTGAGGACCATCAGTGATCGTCCTTGATCCCTTCTCCCAGCTGATTCCATCTGCTCATTCCCCACCCATCTTGTTCAACCTCTGTCCAGCCTGTATCCCACCACCTCAATGATATATATCAACATCTTGTTCAACCTCTGTCCAGCCTGTATCCCACCACCTCAATGATATATATCAACATCTTGTTCAACCTCTGTCCAGCCTGTATCCCACCACCTCAATGATATATATCAACATCTTGTTCAACCTCTGTCCAGCCTGTATCCCACCACCTCAATGATATATATCAACCATCTTGTTCAACCTCTGTCCAGTCTGTATCCCACCACCTCAATGATATATATCAACCAATCAACCATCTTGTTCAACCTCTGTCCAGTCTGTATCCCACCACCTCAATGATATATATCAACCATCTTGTTCAACCTCTGTCCAGTCTGTATCCCACCACCTCAATGATATATATCAACATCTTGTTCAATCTCTGTCCAGTCTGTATCCCACCACCTCAATGATATATGTCAACCATCTTGTTCAATCTCTGTCCAGTCTGTATCCCACCACCTCAATGATATATATCAACCATCTTGTTCAATCTCTGTCCAGTCTGTATCCCATCATCTCAATGATATATATCAACATCTTGTTCAATCTCTGTCCAGTCTGTATCCCACCACCTCAATGATATATGTCAACCATCTTGTTCAATCTCTGTCCAGTCTGTATCCCACCACCTCAATGATATATATCAACCATCTTGTTCAACCTCTGTCCAGTCTGTATCCTATCATCTCAATGATCTATATCAACCATCTCGTTCAACCTCCATCCAGTCTGTGCTGCCTGGGGTGATGGTAGTGGCAGATACATTGGAACTTTTAAGAGATATTTAGATCAGCACTTGAATGTGAGGAAAATGGAAGGATATGGACATTGTTCTGGCAGATGGGATTAGTTTAGTTGGCCATTTCATTAATTGAATAGACTGAGCACTGTGCTGTACTGTTCTATGTTCTGTGTCTCTTGTTGAGAGGTTTTGGGGTAATGGAGGCAAAAGGAGTGAGTGGGAACAACAGGTCACTGGAGTCCAGTGTGGGAAATGTGAGATCACCCACTTCTGTAGGAGAAACTGAAATCCTGAGTGTGTTAAAATGGAGAGTTTAAGTGCAGTGGGTAGAGAGGGAGGTGAAAGGTACATTGTATTTATTGTAAGAGTTATTGGGTGTAAGAGTGAAATGACATTAACAATTACTTGCGTTTTGTTGAGATTGTACCTGGAATATGGTGTAAAATCCCGCTCCCCATACTGACATGGGTTATATAGACCTGCTGTTGAAGAAAGGCTTAAAAAAATAAACCAGCAAACTATAGACCAGTGCTTCTGACATCAGTATTAGAAGCACTGCATATATAAGTATTTGAAAAGACAAGACTGACTTGGAACAGTCAGCATGACTTTGTTTACTCCTGACAACAAACACAATTTTTTTTTTGATGAGGTTATGGGGTATGTTACCAGGAAAGTAGATAAAGGCAATGAAGTGTATGTTGTTCACATGGTCTTTTGCAAGCATTTAACAATCCTGCATGGGAGGTTGGTCAAGAAAATTCATTTGCATCACGTTGAACGTAAGGAAGTAAATTGGAGTAGACAATGGCATTTTGGGAGAAGGTGGACGGTGATGGTAGATGATTGTCTCCATTAGAAGGTGGACTGTGATGGTAGATGATTGTCTCCATCAGAAGGTGGACTGTGATGGTAGATGATTGTCTCCATTAGAAGGTGGACTGTGATGGTAGATGATTGTCTCCATTAGAAGGTGGACTGTGATGGTAGATGATTGTCTCCATTAGAAGGTGGACTGTGATGGTAGATGATTGTCTCCATCAGAAGGTGGACTGTGATGGTAGATGATTGTCTCCATCAGAAGGTGGACTGTGATGGTAGATGATTGTCTCCATCAGAAGGTGGACTGTGATGGTAGATGATTGTCTCCATCAGAAGGTGGACTGTGATGATAGATGATTGTCTCCATTAGAAGGTGGACTGTGATGGTAGATGATTGTCTCCATTAGAAGGTGGACTGTGATGGTAGATGATTGTCTCCATCAGAAGGTGGACTGTGATGATAGATGATTGTCTCCATTAGAAGGTGGACTGTGATGGTAGATGATTGTCTCCATTAGAAGGTGGACTGTGATGGTAGATGATTGTCTCCATCAGAAGGTGGACTGTGATGGTAGATGATTGTCTCCATCAGAAGGTGGACTGTGATGGTAGATGATTGTCTCAGAAGGTGGACTGTGATGGTAGATGATTGTCTCCATTAGAAGGTGGACTGTGATGGTAGATGATTGTCTCCATTAGAAGGTGGACTGTGATGGTAGATGATTGTCTCGATCAGAAGGTGGACTGTGATGATAGATGATTGTCTCCATTAGAAGGTGGACTGTGATGGTAGATGATTGTCTCCATTAGAAGGTGGACTGTGATGGTAGATGATTGTCTCCATTAGAAGGTGGACTGTGATGGTAGATGATTGTCTCCATTAGAAGGTGGACTGTGATGGTAGATGATTGTCTCCATCAGAAGGTGGACTGTGATGGTAGATGATTGTCTCCATCAGAAGGTGGACTGTGATGGTAGATGATTGTCTCCATCAGAAGGTGGACTGTGATGATACATGATTGTCTCCATTAGAAGGTGGACTGTGATGGTAGATGATTGTCTCCATTAGAAGGTGGACTGTGATGGTAGATGATTGTCTCCATCAGAAGGTGGACTGTGATGGTAGATGATTGTCTCCATCAGAAGGTGGACTGTGATGGTAGATGATTGTCTCCATCAGAAGGTGGACTGTGATGATACATGATTGTCTCCATTAGAAGGTGGACTGTGATGGTAGATGATTGTCTCCATTAGAATGTGGACTGTGATGGTAGATGATTGTCTCCATCAGAAGGTGGACTGTGATGATAGATGATTGTCTCCATCAGAAGGTGGACTGTGATGGTAGATGATTGTCTCCATTAGAAGGTGGACTGTGATGGTAGATGATTGTCTCCATCAGAAGGTGGACTGTGATGGTAGATGATTGTCTCCATCAGAAGGTGGACTGTGATGGTAGATGATTGTCTCAGAAGGTGGACTGTGATGGTAGATGATTGTCTCCATTAGAAGGTGGACTGTGATGGTAGATGATTGTCTCCATCAGAAGGTGGACTGTGATGGTAGATGATTGTCTCAGAAGGTGGACTGTGATGGTGGATGATTGTCTTCATTAGCAGGTGGACTGTGATGGTAGATGATTGTCTCCATTAGAAGGTGGACTGTGATGGTAGATGATTGTCTCCATCAGAAGGTGGACTGTGATGGTAGATGATTGTCTCCATTAGAAGGTGGACTGTGATGGTAGATGATTGTCTCCATCAGAAGGTGGACTGTGATGATAGATGATTGTCTCCATTAGAAGGTGGACTGTGATGGTAGATGATTGTCTCCATTAGAAGGTGGACTGTGATGGTAGATGATTGTCTCCATCAGAAGGTGGACTGTGATGGTAGATGATTGTCTCCATCAGAAGGTGGACTGTGATGGTAGATGATTGTCTCAGAAGGTGGAC
The DNA here is from genome assembly GCF_048418815.1 of Hemitrygon akajei. NCBI lineage: Eukaryota > Metazoa > Chordata > Chondrichthyes > Myliobatiformes > Dasyatidae > Hemitrygon > Hemitrygon akajei. The sequence goes on along the minus strand of NW_027331944.1, from coordinate 5,644,243 downwards.
TGTGATGGTAGATGATTGTCTCCATTAGAAGGTGGACTGTGATGGTAGATGATTGTCTCCATCAGAAGGTGGACTGTGATGGTAGATGATTGTCTCAGAAGGTGGACTGTGATGGTGGATGATTGTCTTCATTAGAAGGTGGACTGTGATGGTAGATGATTGTCTCCATTAGAAGGTGGACTGTGATGGTAGATGATTGTCTCCATCAGAAGGTGGACTGTGATGGCAGATGATTGTCTCCATTAGAAGGTGGACTGTGATGGTAGATGATTGTCTCAGAAGGTGGACTGTGATGGTAGATGATTGTCTCCATTAGAAGGTGGACTGTGATGGTAGATGATTGTCTCCATTAGAAGGTGGACTATGATGGTAGATGATTGTCTCCATTAATCGTAGGGTTCGTTGCTGTTTGTCATCTATATCAATGATTGGGATGGTAATGTTTTTAACTTGATAAGCACCTTTACATGTGACACCAAGATTAGGGGTGTAGTTGACAGAGAGGCAAATTATCTATCATAGGTTACAGGGCTCTGGAACAGCTGGAAATACTGAGCTGAAAATGGCAAATGGAATTTAATGCAGGCAAGTGTGAAGTGTTGTGCTATGGTAGGTCTTACACAGTAAACAGTAGAGCACTAACGTTGCGGTGGAACAAAAGGATCTGGGAATAGAGGTCCATAATTCATTGAAAGCAGTGCCACAGGCAGATAGGGTACTTAATAAATGCTTTTGGCATAGTGACCTTCATCAATTAAATTATTGACTACAGGAGATGGGATGTTATTTTGAAGTTGTATATGACATCGGTGAGTCCAAATTTAGAGTATTGTGTGTAGTTTTGGTCACCTACCTACAGGATAGTTTTGGACTTTAATCCTTGAAATGCTACAACATTGAGAGGAGATTTGATAGAGCAGTGCAATATGAAGATGGGTATAGATAGGTAAATGCAAGCAGGTCTTTTCCATTGAAGTTGGGTGAAACGACAACCAGAGATCATGCATCATGGGTGAAAGATGAAAAGTTTTAGTGGGACATGAGTGGATAAGTCTTCAATCAGAGGGTCGAGAGAATGTGGAACGAGCTGCCAACAGAAGTGGTACATGCGAGCACGATTTCAGAACCGATGGGAAATCCGCCAGGACCCTGGTGAAGTCGTTGTCAGACAGCGTGATGGAGTCGAGGTGAGGGGCTGACAACGGCTGCACCCAGGGAGAACGTCTGAAAGGTCTCGGCGTGGACCAGTCTCTGCCTCGGCAGGTCGACCAGTAGGCTGTGAGACCGCAAAAAATCCACACCCAGAAGCGGTTGGGCTACGGCGGCCAGTGTGAAGACCCACGTGAACCGGCTGGAGCCGAACTGTAGCTGCACCGTACGGGTGCCGTAGGTCCTAACTGTGCTGCCGTTCACGGCCCTTGGGGGGGACCCGGTGCCCTACTGCGGGTGTCGTAACTCGTCGGAGGTAAGACGCTGATCTCGGCACCGGTGTTGACCAAAAAACGGCGTCCCGACCTCTTGTCCCACACATACAGGAGGCTATCCCGATGGCCAGCCGCCGTAGCCATCAGCGGCGGCTGGCCCTGGCGTTTCCCGGGAACTTGCAGGGCAGGCTACAGCGGCGGACTTCTGCGCCCCACCGCTGGTGGTAGAAGCACCATTTGTTGGGCTCCTCACCCCTGCCACTGGGGTTAGCGGGCTCTGCGGCCGGGCCTGGTCTGGTCTGCTGCTGGGAGTGTGGCCTGGTGATCTGTGCGACGGATGCCCCACTCACCTTCTTGGCGTTCCACAGCAAGTCCGCCCGGGCTGCCACCTTCCGGGGGTCGCTGAAATCCGCGTCGGACAGCAGCAGGCGTATGTCCTCGGGCAGCTGCTCCAGGAATGCCTGCTCAAACATGAGGCAGGGTGTGTGTCCGCCGGCCAGAGACAACATCTCATTCATTAAAGCTGATGGAGGTCTGTCTCCCAAGCCATCCAGGTGCAGTAAGCGGGCAGCCTGCTCGCGCCGTGAGAGTCCGAAAGTCCTTATGAGTAGGGCTTTGAAGTCCGTGTATTTGCCATCCTCCGGGGGCGACTGTATGAACTCCTCAACCTGGGCGGCTGTCTCCTGGTCGAGGGAGCTCACCACGTAGTAGTAACGTGTGTCCTCTGAGGTTATCTGCCGAACGTGGAATTGGGCTTCTGCTTGCTGGAACCAGAGGTGAGGTCGCAGCGTCCAGAAGCTTGGCAGTTTCAACGAAACCGCATGAACAGAGGAGGCATCGTCCATCTCCGGTCCAAATATCGTTTGGACCGTCGGGGTCACCAATTGTAGCGGTGTGCTACACGCAGCGCTAAAATAACGACACTGAGTCGGTAAACTGCAGTTAAAGAAGAAGATTTTATTTGAACTTCACAGCCTCGCTTTAAAGCCTCCCTGATCCCGCCCTCCCCGGGCGCGGATGCTGTAGGGGGCACGTACTCACTGTCCCGCGCAGGCTTTTCCCTTTGTTGGTGAAGCAGACCTGGTGCCCTTTTGGGACTGGCCTTTGTGCCGGCGCGCTGGCTATTTGTGAGCCGGTTCGAGTGCGCTAGGAAGTGGGTCGCCACAGATGGGGGAATATGGCTACCGTGCAGGTGGGTGGGAACAGGTGGTTTAAATGGCTCAGACAATGCACCTGTACTGTGTTCTGTTTCGATATGACTCTCTAACCATGACTGCTTGATCACAGACAAAAGTTTGAGTAAAGATCCGAAATTAATATCAGACTTGAATAATTCACACCTTAATTCCCCAAGAATACTCAACAGCCTGGATGTGTTTAAACTGCCCACACGCTCCCTGTCACGGATATTTCGTAACCAGGGAAAGACAAAATGCTGGAGTAACTCAGCAGGTCCGGGCAGTATGTATGGAACTGAATACAACGGGAACGTTTCGGGCCGAGACCCTTCAGTGGAACTGGAAAGGAAGAGGCAATATCATTGTTTGATTTGGAAGGTGCAGGTTGCTTTTGTGTGAGACTTGGAGCTCAGGGTTTGTGTTTAAACAGCTGCCTGCATATTCCTCAGAACAGGGAGCAGCCTTTCTACTGAAACCAATTCAAACTGGTTTGACATTTCACTCTCGATCACATAAACAAAGTCACTTCCGTGTTCTGTTTAACTATTTCTGCATATGCAAATGTGCTAAACTGTTAATAGTTTGCAAGGAACCTGTAACATGTCATAAACGACACTGCCGATGGGCTTGAACCAGCTACATTACCAGTTACAGTTGCTGTCCTGTTTGCTGTGAGTTTGCAGAATTTAATTTTTTTTACTTCAAACTCTCATTATCTGCAGTTGTTTTATTTTTTCACGATACTTTAAAAAAAGATCCATGCCATTCCCAACTGTAACATTCCTTAATACAAAGACACGACACAGTGTATGAAAAGTGCATCTTTCCCAAAATTGCCAATAACCCTTAAAATATTATTGATGTAAGGGTAAAGGTGAGGGGCAGAATGAGGTGGAGAGAGAGAGAGGTTGAGCAGGGAGAGGGGAAAAAGTCAGGGCGAGGGTCTGTTACGTACCCCGTAACTGGGTGTCTAACCAGCAGAGAAAGAAGAATTTGTTGGAGTCTGGTGGTACTATACTAAAGGTGTTTATTAATAAAAATAAGCAAAACCATATCAATAATGCAAATATACATATAAAACCAGTTAGCAGTAATAACCTAAAAGTGTAGGAATAATAATAATAATCAATAATAAACAAGCTCTATTGATGTCTAGGGGTAAATAAATTGTCATAGAAAAGTATAAAGTTCAGTTCAGTTCATGAGTGCTGATGTACTTATAGTTGTTGTATTGTAATGGTTGGAGAGAGAGAGAGAGAGAGAGAGCGAGATGTAACAGCTACAGTCAAGCAAACCTTCCTTTGCTTTCTCAATCCGTCGTATCGGGGTGGTCATTCAGTTATGACCTCTCCGTCCTTCTGCTAGACCGTTCTTCTGTGGTGGACTCGTCACTCTGGCATGAGTGGACACACACACAAGTCCCCACCGGCCCTGCGTTAACACTGATTGCCTTAATGACCGACCTCCTGGTTCGGTCTTCGAAGCCCCCACCTTTCTTGTGGGTTCCAACACTCAATCAGTGTCCACTGGTGTGTCTGGAGGGTGTCTCTCCAGACCTGTCTTTTATCCCTACTCACAGGGACTCAGCTATCCATCACTCCTGAATGACTGTGTCCATCAAATAAGGCCACTCCTTCAATCCACTGAGGAATGTTTATGAGCAAACTATTGTCTTTGCAGTGAAACAGTAAATAATTCAAAAAGGAGTCACAATATGGTTAATCAGCAATTTCCCCCTCTCTCTTATCTGTCATCGATGTTCTTGCTCGTTTTTCCGTCTCTCTTTCTCATGGTCAGCATAGCAACAGTAATAGTTTGTGTTTCTCAGGAGGGGAATGGTTAACTCTGTACCCCATTGTCCATCAGGTCTATTCATCACTCATAACAGGTCTATGAGGTGGACAGGGAGCAACTAAGATGAAGGTGAGTCAGTGGAGTAGGTAGACGGGGGGTAGATGATGGGACACAATGGGGAGACAGCAGGAGGGAATATGATTAGAGAGAAAGGGACAGAGGGATTTTGGTAAAGAAAATTTATTTTCTCCACGTTCAACGTAAGGAAGTAAATTGGCATAGACAGTGGAGCTTTGGGCGAAGGCTGACAATGATAGTAGATGATTGTCTCCCTGATTGGGGGTTTATGACCGGTGGAGAGCCACAGAAATGGTAGTTGGGCCATTGCTGTTTGTCATCTATGATAATGTGTTTAACTTGATAAGCACATTTCCATATGACAGCAAGATCAGGGGTGTAGTTGGCAGAGAGGCAAGTTATCATAGGTTACAGTGGGCTCTGGCACAGCTGCAGATTGCAGATGCAGGTAAGTGCAAAGTGTTGCACTATGTAGGTCTTACACAGTAAACGATAGCGCACTAAAGAGTGCGGTGGAATAAAAGGAATAAGACATTGCTGAGTTTGAATTTGGAGTATTGACTGCAGTTTTGGTCATCTATCTATAGAAGAGAAATAAATAAGGTTGAAAGAGTACTGGGAAAAGGTACGGGTTGTTTTTCTGGGAGATTCCAAGCTCAGGGTCTGGTGGAAGCAGCTGTCTGGCCCTGCACATTCCACAGAACCATAGGCAGTTCTTCTTAAAGCAGAACTTCAGGCCTTTCTGCTAAAACCATATCCAACTGGTTTGAAGTTTCCCTCTCATTTGGGTTTGAAAACATTCACATTATTAGTCTGCTTAACTATTTCTGCTGCAGGGAGGGTCAATGAATGTGAAAGCTGATATAAAGAACACTACCGATGATTTGGAAACCACAACGTTACCAATTACAGTTGATGCTCTGCTTGCTGTGAGTTTCTGGAATTTTATCATTTCTTCCTTCAGACTCACATTGTCTATATTTGTTTCTAAAACATTCTTTTCATGATTCCTTAAAAAATCAGTTTGTGACAGTCACCGGACCATGAGACACAGGAGCAGAATTCAGCCTATCAATTCAGCTCCGATATTCCATGATGGCTGATCCCCGATCCCACTCAACCCTATACATCTACCTTCTTGCCATATCCTTTGATGTTCTGAATGATCAGGAGACAATCAACTTTTGCCTTAAATACACCCACGGATTGTCCTCCACTGCAGTCTGTGACAGATTCACTACTCTCTGGCTAAACCAAATTCTTCTTTAATCTTTTCTAAATGGTCGCCCCTCAATTTTAAGGCTGCAACCCCCAGATTTGGATGCCTTCACCACAGGACCCATCCTTTCCACATTCACCCCAGCCAGTCCTTTTAACAGTCAGTAGGTGTCAATGAGATTCCCCAGCATTTTTCTAAATTCCAGTGAGTACAGACCCAAAGCTGCCACATGCTCCTCGTATGTGAACCCCTTCATTGCTGGAATCATCCTCATGAACCTCCTGCGGTCACTCAACAACGACAACACATGCTTTCTGAGATATTGCGTCCAAAACTGTTGATGACACTTGAAATATGGCCTGGTTAATGTCTCATAAAGACTCAGAATTTTCTCCTTGCTTTTATATTCTATTCCCCTTAAAATAAATGACAACATTGCACTTGCCTTCTTTATCACAGACTCAACCTATAAATTAACCTTCCAGGAGTCAGACCCGAGTACACCTGATTCCCTCTGCACCTCTGATGTTTGAACATTCTCCCATGCAGATGACAGTCTACATTATTAGACGGGGATAGACAGGCGGTAGCTGGGCAGGAAAAAGAAGGAGAGATGGAGAGGGATGAAGGCATGAGAGAGCGGGGAAGGGTGTGGGGAAAGAGGAAGGAGAGTTCAGCATGGGATGAGTAGAGCACGGGAGGAGGATGGAGAGAGCTTGGGGTAGGTGGGGAAGGAGAGGGTGGGAGGAAAAGTGGACGGGGGGTGGGAGAAGAGCGCAGCGGGGAGGGGGCAAGTGGGAGGACAGCGCGGGAAGGAAAGCGAGTGTTTTGTAATGAGCGACAGACACTATATAACCGAATAACCTCGGGTGTAGCGGCTCAGACTGACATCTCTGTGTATGGTGAGCACAACGCTCACCCGGCACCTCACTGAACTCCGTCCGGTTTCAACATCACTAAGTGTTGTCTCCGATTCTTCAGAACCAGGGAGCATTTACAATGGGGTTTGGCTTTTGTCGGGCTCGGGAGGGAAGTCAGTGGGAGAAAGGAACTCTGAAATCTTCAAATTGACAAATTAATTATTGACCAAATGAATTAAAATAAACAATTACCTTCAACTACAAACATTCTCCAGTTGGTTTCTACTGAGATGCTGTAGAAAAACCTTTCTGCAGTGATATGCGAACTGTCCCCACAGGGCAGTGAAAGAGTCTCTCTCCCTCTTCGCCCTCCCTGACACACACTCACTCACATACACAGGAAAAACTATTGAGAATACAGAACTACTGTAAGATATTGGCATTCGAAACATCGCCATGGACTATGCCACAGATCGATTCATTTAATTAAGTAGCAAATATATAGATATTAAAACTACAGATATTGGGTGTTTGAAGTAAAATAAACTACTGGAAACTCTCAACATCTAATAGCAATTGTAATAAGTAGACATTCAGATTGCAGACACTGGTGAACTTTCTTTTCTATATCATTGGTGTTTTAATGTTTTTTCCTGTTACAGAAATATTTAAATTCAGTGTTAAATTGGCTTTCTTCACAGTTGAAGGTGAGCGCGAAATGTTGAAGTAGTATTGTAGCGGGGTGCTACGCGCAGCACTGAAATTACGACACGGAGTCGATAAACTGCAGCCACAGAAAAAGTTTATTTCAAAAACACAGTCTTGCTTTAAAGCCTGTCTCCCCCACTCGATACTTCGAGAGGCACATAACTGAAACTCCTTGAGGCTATCTACCTTTGTCTCTGGCTCTGGCTAATTGTCAGCCGGTTCGAGTGTGCTAGTAATTGGGTTGCCACAGTTTGTTTGTTTTCAGCAGAGAAGCCGCTCCCTGCTCCGAGGAATGCCTGCGTGTCAGAATTTGCCCTGCAGACAGGCAGCAGCTTGCACACAGAAAATTGCACTGTGAGTCTCACAGAGCAGCAACATCGGCCCCTCCCCCATAGTTACTAAATGACCCTCATCTGATGGTCTGGTGTAAAACTAGAAGAAAACGACTTGAAAATATACCCACAGGGAGACTAAACGTTCTTAGTGAATTAAGGTGAATTCAGCTTCTGTTCTATATTTCTGATCTTTACTTCCAGTTGACATGTTACCCGTGTTTTGGACCAGTGATCAAGAAGTTACTTGCAAACAAGAGAACATTTGCAGATGCTGGAGCAACACACACAAAATGTTGGAGAAACTCAGCAGGCCAGACAGCATCTAGGAAAAGAGTGAACAGATGACGTTTTGGGCCGAAACCCTTCGGCAAGACTCCTTTCCCAGATGCTGCCTGGCCTGCTGAGCTCTTCCGGCATTTTGTGTGTATTGGAAGAAGTTATTCGCTCTATTTTGTCTCTTCTGGCGGTCGTGGTATTTGTGTTCTTGCGTTATCCTGTCTGCACGGTTGAGATTCTCCACAATTCATGTCAAGGTTAAAAACAGTTCCTGAATCAGGGGTTACGATTCCAAAGCAAGTGTGCAAAAAGATGTTTAGTCAACATGGCTTCTGTTTCTAAAACTTGTGACTTCAGATGAATGCATGTCGTTTTTATCATGACTGTGTTTATTGTTGGTGTTTCGAGCTGATTTCCTCAACGTCCTTTAAAAGAAAAGACGTTGATTCTGTTCAAGGTCTCGATACTTAACAAACATTGGGGGTGGGGTGACCAGTTACAGAAAGCGACAGGCGGCATTGCAGAGCGAACACCATGATTTCACTGTGTGGGGCAGCAGGCTCGATGGGCTGAGTGGCCAATTTCTGCCTGGTCTGTGCACAAGAAAAGCTCTGACTACAGAGTTACTGTAAACTAAGTTAGTAAGTACGGACCACGGCAAATAACCTACTGTTGAACAAGAAACAACTATTGCAGTAATTAAATCATCCAGAACGTTGACTGAGATGATAAGCAACAATGAACCTAGCACCGACCCCCACTGCACCCCACGAGTCACTGGTCTCCAGTCAGAGAGCCAAACCATCTTCCACCACTTACTGGCTTCTCCCGCAAAACCAATGTCCAAACCAATTTACCACCTCATTCTGAATGCCAAACCTTCTTGACTAATCTCCCAGGTGGGACTCTGCCAAATGTCTTGCTACATTGTACTGAACTATATATTTTTAATTCAGTAAATTAACTGTTCTCTCTCCCAGAGCAGTAAGTGTCATGTTGTTCCAGTCTGATAACTGACCAACAACATTCTTGCACATCATACTTTCACTGCTCTGGGGAGAAACGAACCATAAAAGTTAGGAAATGGGGGAGGGTGTGTAGAGACTTTGTGTAGCTGTGCTGTTGCCCATTGTCTGAGTCTAGGATCTGATGACCCCAGGGCTGCTGCAGGACCATCCACACTGCAAGTGTCCTCTCAGGGCAGTGGGAACGAGTCTGTTTCAAAAAGCCTCTGATATCCCTGTGAACACAGCCCCAAATCGGCAATGCCCAGAGTCCGGCTCTCTGGAAAGTGAAACGATAAAGATGGTTTCCCATCGCTGACAAGTGGAGCAGTGGCATTACTGGCTCACGATGGCTGTTATTGTCCCAGGGATAAGGATGTGATCTTTGGCCGTCCAGCTGGACAGTTTGTTATTGGGGAACAGAGAAGAACACGGGAAGTGGATCTTCAGCCCGATGGACTCAATCGGAATTAATCCCCGAAGAGTCATCAGGAGGATGTGTCATATCACAGGCATACGTAGTGAATGTTGTTGGCTTTGTGGCAGCAGTACAATGCAATATATAATAATAGAGAAAAAACTGCATTACAGTAAATATCTGTTACTAAAAGTTAAACAATTATTGTAAAAATGAATTCAGTGAAGTAGGTTCATGAGTTCCATGTCAATTCAGAAATGGGATGGCAGAGGGAAGGAAGTGGTTCCTAACGAGTTGAGTGTGTGCCTTCAATCTCCTGTACCACCTTCCTAGTGATACCAATGAGAAGAGGGCATCTCCTTGGTGAAGCAGATCCCTAATGACTGATGCCGCCATTTTGAGGCATCGCTCCATGACGATGTCCTGGATGCTACGGAGGCTACTGCCCATGATGGAGCTGACTGAATTGACAACTTTCCTCAGAGTATTTCGATCCTGTGCATTAGCTTCATCACTTCCCCCACCTTACCATATGAAGCAACGTGCAGACAGTTAGAACAATTTTTACGGTACAACTGTAGAAATCCGCTAGTCTTTGGTCACATCCCAAATCCCATCAAACTCCTAATGAAATATAACGGCTGCCGTGCATTCTTTGTAACTGCATCGATATGCTGGGCCCTGGATAGATCCTCAGAGATGCTGACACACAGGGACATGAAGTTGCTCACTCTTTCCACTGCTGACCAAACAATGATGATTGTTGTGTGTGTGTGACCTCATTTTACCCATTCAGAAGTCCACAATTAGAACATTGGTCTTACCGATATTGAGTGCAAGTTTGTTGCTGCAACACCACTCATCCAGGTGATATATCTCGCTCCTGTTTGCCTTCTACTCACCATCTGAAAATCTGCCAACAATAGTGGTGTCATTAGCAAATTTGTCACTGGCATTTGAGCAGTGCCAAACCGCACAGCCATGGGTGCAGAGAGAGTAGGGCAGTGGGCAAAGCACATATCCTTGAGGCGCACCAGTATCGATGGTGATGTGCAGGCGTTACATCCAAACCGCACAGATTGTGGTTTTCTGTTGAGGAAATTGAGGATCCGGTTGCAGAGGGAGGTAGAAAGGCCAGCGGTTCGAGCCTTTTGATCAGAACTGTAGGAATAATTGCATTACACGCTGAGCTCTGGTTGAGAAACAGCATTCTGATGTAAGTATTCATATTGTCAAGGTAATCCAAAGCCGCGTGAGGAGCCGATGAGATTGCATTGTGACCTATTGTGGATACAGGTAAATTACAGTGGGCCCAGGTCCTTGCTGAGAGAAGAGCTAATTCTAGCCATCGCAAACCTTTCAAAGCATTTCCTCACGGTAACTGTTATTGCTATGGACGATAATCATTAATGCAACTCACACAGCTCTTCTTGGGCACTGGTGTAATTGTTAGCCTTCAGTCTGCCTAACCAAAATGCTCCCACGAACGGAGCCTTTGTTGCAGCGCAGATGGAATTAAACACTGCCGGACAAACGTTTATGAAACCTGAACGTTTTTCTTTGTTGTACTGCATTTATATCCTGTCCTTTAATTAGTAATTAAAATCAAAAGGATTTTTTTTCTCTTGTCTGTCTTTATCCTAAAATATTCATAGATGCATTTTACAAAAGAGGACACATCTACGATGTTGTGCTTTTCTCAGTCCGTGTGAAAATTTCCGGCTCAGAGCAATAGTTGATCCATGTAGCTGCAAAAATAGTAATTAGAGGGAACATTGGAGACCGAACCACGTTACATTCTATGCATATTAATCACGATTGAATATGGTACATTATCGTGCTTCCTGTTATAGAGGAGATGTTAAAAGTCAATAGAGTGGACAAAACAGTTTCACCGGGAGCCTCTCTGGTATCCAGGAAATAGTAATGAATAACGCAAGAAAAATTAATAATAATGTCGCCTTGTCCGTGGGAGCGTACTGTGAGGCAATGATGCTCAGGTGCTTAACAATACAGAACTAATTCTGAGCAGCGAATAACTAGACGGTCCATTTACTATAAATTCAAGAGCTTTTCGTTTTCGTTTCTCGAAAGATCACTATTAATGCCCCGATAATCACTTTTACTATATTTTCAGAACACTGTGTGTAGTACCTCCCCCATTATAGGTATGAGCAAGGATGAGATCTGGGCCAAATTGCGCAATTAAGCGTTCAGCATATCACGCATCATCTTGGATAATCCCAGTTCTGATACTGGGTCTTCCACAGTGTCTTGTTCCACAGATGCAATCTGCTGTACCGAGTTTCCAGCACTTTATAAGAGGACGCAGGAATATGGCATTGGGGCGAAAAAAAAATCAACCATGATTGAATGATGGAGGAGACTCGATGGACTGAATCACTTCATTCTGCTCTGATATCTTATCATGACTGAATGATGAGTCCTTCATATCCCGTATCAGGATTTGTGACGTGTGAGGGACAATTACAGATTTGTTCCATGAGATTCTTTTATTTGTCTTCAGCGTTTAAATTTCAGTGAGATTCGCTTTTGAAAAAATTGAGCAGAAATATTTTTTTCTCCTTTGTATTGTTAATGTGCTTCATTATCTCTCTGGTTAAAGTTAGACCTGCGGTGAGAGATTTATTGGAAGAAAAGCCCACAGCTGGAAAGAAGCTACGAATGAGAACGAGGGAACAGCGACAAGTGAACCAGCTCGAGGACTGAGAGTACCAACTGAAGAGAACCCTCTGACTCAGAGTTTTCACTGATTCAGTCAGGAGAAAGTTTGGTGAGTCTCATTCACTCGAACACTGGTCCTGTAAACATTGCATATCTTTACAAAGGAAGGTACAAATTAGGTGGAATGCCTCGGTCAGACCAAGTTGCAATCACTCCAGGTCTGGTAATGTGCTTTCAGAAGCCCAGCTCTTTACAGTCACTCACATTCTCTGAGTCTTTGCTCATTTGAAGGTCCTGCATCATCTGAAGTAGCTTTTGGTCAGTTCTGATGTTTCCTTGTTACGTTATAATCATTTTAAAATGCGTTGACAATTTCATCCCTTTCTTAGAAGCTCCAAGTGTGTCGTATTGTAGTGATAGTAGAATTTGCTTCAAGGTAGCAAGAAAAGAGTGGTGGTTGAAGATTTCTCCTCGCAATGGAGGCGAGTAATTAACGGTGTGCCATGAGGCTACAAGTTGGGACCTTTGACATTTGTAATTTTATAGCAATGATTTAGATAGATAGATAGATAGATAGATACTTTATTCATCCCCATGGGGAAATTCAACTTTTTTCCAATGTCCCATACACTTGTTGTAGCAAAACTAATTACATACAATACTTAACTCAGTAAAAAAATATGATATGCATCTAAATCACTATCTCAAAAAGCATTAATAATAGCTTTTAAAAAGTTCTTAAGTCCTGGCGGTTGAATTGTAAAGCCTAATGGCATTGGGGAGTATTGACCTCTTCATCCTGTCTGAGGAGCATTGCATCGATAGTAACCTGTCGCTGAAACTGCTTCTCTGTCTCTGGATGGTGCTATGTAGAGGATGTTCAGAGTTTTCCATAATTGACCGTAGCCTACTCAGCGCCCTTCGCTCAGCTACCGATGTTAAACTCTCCTGTACTTTGCCCACGACAGAGCCCGCCTTCCTTACCAGCTTATTAAGACGTGAGGCGTCCCTCTTCTTAATGCTTCCTCCCCAACACGCCACCACAAAGAAGAGGGCGCTCTCCACAACTGACCTATAGAACATTTTCAGCATCTCATTACAGACATTGAATGACGCCAACCTTCTAAGGAAGTACAGTCGACTCTGTGCCTTCCTGCACAAGGCATCTGTGTTGGCAGTCCAGTCTAGCTTCTCGTCTAACTGTACTCCCAGATACTTGTAGGTCTTAACCTGCTCCACACATTCTCCATTAATGATCACTGGCTCCATATGAGGCCTAGATCTCCTAAAGTCCACCACCATCTCCTTGGTCTTGGTGATATTGAGACGCAGGTAGTTTGAGTTGCACCATATCACAAAGTCCTGTATCAGTTTCCTATACTCTTCCTCCTGTCCATTCCTGACACACCCCACTATGGCCGTGTCATCAGCGAACTTCTGCACATGGCAGGACTCCGAGTTATATTGGAAGTCTGATGTGTACAGGGTGAACAGGACCGGAGAGAGTACGGTTCCCTGCGGCGCACCTGTGCTGCTGACCACCGTGTCAGACCTACAGTCTCCCAACCGCACATACTGAGGTCTATCTGTCAAGTAGTCCACTATCCAACTCACCATGTGAGAGTCTACTCCCATCTCCGTTAGTTTGTGCCTTAAGATCTTGGGCTGGATGGTGTTAAAGGCACTAGAGAAGTCAAGAAATGTAATCCTCACAGCACAACTGGCCCCATCTAGGTGAGAGAGTGATTTGTGCAGCAAATACGTGATAGCATCCTCCACTCCCACCTTCTCCTTATACGCAAACTGAAGAGGATCCTGGGCGTGCCTGGTTTGTGGCCTCAGATTCTGTATTATCAGCCGCTCCATGGTCTTTGGATGCGGTTGCACAATGATTACTTGACTGGTAAGTTCGCAGAATGCACAACATCAGTAGTTCTGTTCATAGAGAAGATTATCGTAGCCATAGGGGGATCTAAATGCTGGTAAAGAGATTGCAAAGCCAATCTGATCAGCAGCGGATTCATGCAGATGTTGGGGATCATGTGGAGGAAACAGCCAGAGGAAGTGGATGAGCCAGGTGCAGTTGCATAATTCAAAAAGCAGTTGGGGTGTGTAGATGGAGTGAAGAGGCCAGAAGGGAGATGGCCCCATCACAGGAAATTGTGACCATCTCAGTGGGCACTGTGGTTGGCATTGTCTCATTGGGTTGAACGCTCTGAATTAGGATTTTATTGCTCTGTGACTCTGTCAGTAGATGCGCCAGGTATCAGTGGACAGATATGGTGTGGAAGTGGTTACTAACAGGGAATGTTTGGTCCCCATGCCAAATGCTGCAGGGGATGGAAATACTGTCATATTTGCAAAGTAGTCGTACTCTCTGACTCACTGTCTGCTTGTTGTGAAATTTAGAGCCTCACCAGCAGGTGGAGCTGTCCTGCAGAGCGATCAAAGTGTTATCAGACGACGACAATCAACAATCGCCACTCAGACTCAGAATGGACAAAGGTATGATCACAGGGATCTTTGAATTAAACTTTTGTCGAGTTTGTACACAATAGTTCCGATGAAAAAACTGACAAAGGTGTTAACAGTGCATAGAAAAGTTTCATCAAGCAGTGTCATTTATCCCACTGGTAAAGCGGCCTTGAGTAATTGATTAACCCAACAATTCCAGCGCAGGGACCTGACACCAGTAATGGTCGAATCACTCCGCTCATCATACAAAGCTTCAGCTGAGTGAAAGGAGCAGGGGCTCCTGAATCAGGTGGTCATGAGTGAAACACAGACAGGAATGTGACAGCGATCTTGTCGTTTATGTGAATGTTCAGGGCCAGGGTCCGTTTCACCTCCAGACAGACCCTGAGGTGTAAGATCTTCAACTTTCACTTATAAAATTCAGAAGCAGATGATAGGAGCATTTCCGGGATTTCCGAGATTCTATGATTACACAGCATTTCAGGTTTTGGAAGGAAAGCTACCAACTCCCCCCTGGTGTTTCTTGCCTGCTACGCAAAGGAGGAGGGGTGTCACCGAAATCTGTTTTCTGTAGCGGAGCGGAGATCATTGCCGGTGCTGGGAATGGCTGAGGATCAGGAGGCAGCTCATTGTAGATATATTTGTGATCCGCTTCGGAGTTTTAACACCCCAGTGAATGTCTGGGCTGTGGAGAAATGGTGAACCTGAGGTTCTAAATATTTCCCTCTTGATATGATCTTCTACCTGAATTTAAATTCCCAGGATCTTGGCTGGGAAACCCGGCATAACCAATCACCAAATGTCTCTGTCACCTGTAGACATTGTGATTGTGCTCAAATCTGAGACTCCAGCTGGAATAAAAACGATGCTCCAGCCTGGAAACGGGTCCTTCGGCCCATATAATTCATGCTGATCTAAATGTCCCATTTTCCTGCCGTTTTCCCAAATTTCCCTCGTAAACTTCTTCTCCCCTTTTTCCTGCCCACATGCTCTCAATTTTGTAATTTTATTTGTGTTTGCGGCCTCCTCCGGATGCCTGTACTTTATACCCATCAGCCACCACGTGGAAAAATGCCCCTTTGGTCCCTTTTAAATCTCTACCCTCGAGTCTCAGACTCCCTTACCCGGGGAAAAAGACTGTGACCATCTACCCTATCTGCACCCCTGATTATTGTATGTGTGTGTGTCTGTGTAAGGTTTCCCTTCAAGCTCCTGAGCTCCAGGGCAAGCTGTCCCAGCCCAACCATATAACACAAAAAACAACACCCTAGCCCAGTACCGTAGTGTTCATTCTTCACTTCACACTTTCCAGCCTCATCACCTCCATCCTATAGATTAGCAACTGCAACTACACACAAAGCTCTATAACCAAGACTTTGCCAATGACATGCATAGTTGTTACATGATGATCAGCAGGTGTGGGATAAGTTGGGAACCAAGGGAGAGGTCAGCATAGATCGCAAGGGAATGGTCAGCCTGCGACCCAGGGGACCGGACGATGTGCGTCTCAAGGAAATGGTCAGTCTGTGACCAAGGGGACTGGAGAAAGCAACTCCAGTCCCCTTGTCCAGTCTCCAGCGCCTCGTGTGACAAAGCAACTGGAGAATGTGTGATCCCGTTGTTGGTCTTTGTGTGACACAGACTACTGGACATTTAGTGACCGAGGGAGATTTTAACTTGTGGAAGATAATCACAGTGATATTTCCCAGTATCACTGGACACCGGTGCATTATGATCCCATGGTCATCCGTGCGTTCAACTGCTGTGATTAGTATTACTGTGCCGATCGTGCTATTTTACTGGGAGTAAATATGTCCAGTCACCGGCTTATCGGGATGATCACCTGACAGGATGTACGGTTCACACTAACCAGCACAGTTCCACTCCAAATCTGGTCAGCCAGAATATCGGCTCCATTGCAATCTGAATCAGTTTTGCTCATCTCTAAATCATACTCGTATAACCTGCAATTCATCACTTATTTCAGGTGGAAAATTGAAACGAGCAGCGATAAGACTGAAGAGGATTTTAACAGGCAGATCATCGAGGGAAGATGATCTGGACACGGGAAGCAAGGTACCAAAGCAGGGTCAGATTGAGAGCGATGTCCCAATGGAATGCGGTCTGGCCGCAGAGGAGGAAGAGCAAATTCAGCCCAGAGACAGTGACGTCACAGACACTGATCCGGAGCCTGGAACCGGCACAAGTGAGGCGACTGCCTGTCAGCCCAGAGACAGTGGTGTCAGAGACACCGATCAGGACCCTGGAACCAGCACAAGTGAGGCGACTGTCTGTCAGCCCAGAGACAGTGACGTCAGAGACACCGATCAGGACCCTGGAACCAGCACAAGGGAGGTGACTATCTGTCAGCCCAGAGACAGTGCCGGCACAAGTGAGGCGACTGTCTGTCAGCTCGGAAGCTCATTGAACACAGAACGGTCAAATCCCCAAGAAGGAGCGGGTGAGTGAAATATGAGTGTGATGTGCTGACAGAATGCGGCAGGGTGGAGGGTAAAGGTGAGGCCTTGTTGGAGGGTTGGTCAGAGGAGAGGGAAAATGTGTGGGTGTGGTACATGTGGTGCACTGGGCAGCCATTACCCCACTACAGGAAATGTACTACCCGCTCTGAGGATTTCCAGGATGTGAATTGGAGGAAATGCAGCTGTCCAGATGAGGAAAGTGTTTCCGGGATGTGTATCAGGGGAAATGTATTCGCCAGGATAGAGAGAGTATCTCCGGGAAGCGAATATTACCAACAGTCACAACATTTATGCCCTTCCAAATTTAAATAGGTGAATGGGTCGGATGGGGGATGGACTGGTTTATATTAAATGTGGTCCTTCTATTACGTAATGCCTAGAACATTATTGGGTAGGCTTTAAGGCAAGTGTTAGATTCAAGTCAAGTCAAGTCACTTTTTTATTGCCATTTCGACCATAACTGCTGATACAGTACACAGTAAAAATGAGTCGTTTTTCAGGACCATGGTGTTGCATGACACATTACAAAAACTAGACTGAACTACGTAAAAAACAACAGAGGAAAAGAAAAAAAAACACACAACAACTGCACTAAACTACACACCTATCTAGGACTGCATAAAGTGCACAAAACAGTGCAGACATTACAATAAATAATATACGTGACAATAGGGCAGTAAGGTGTCAGGCCAGGCTCTGGGTACTGAGGAGTCTGACAGCTTGGGGGAAGAAAGTGTTACATAGTCTGTCCGTGAGATCCCGAATGCTTCGGTGCATTTTCCCAGATGGCAGGAGGGAGAAGAGATTGTATGAGGGGTGCATGGATCCTTTATAATGCTGCTGGCTTTACGGATGCAGCGTGTGGTGTAAATGTCCGTAATGGCGGGAAGAGAGACCCCGATGGTCTTCTCAGCTGACCTCACTATACGCTGCAGGGTCTTGCGATCCGAGACGGTGCAATTTCCGAACCAGGCAGTGATGCAGCTGCTCAGGATGCTCTCAATACAACCCCTGTAGAATGTGATGAGGATCGGGGGTGGGAGATGGACTTTCCTCAGCCTTCGCAGAAAGTGGAGACACTGCTGGGCTTTCTTTGCTATGGAGCTGGTGTTGAGGGACCAGCTGAGATTCTCCGCTAGATGAACACCAAGAAATTTGTTTTGTTCACATTCAGAGACAGTTTGCTGGCTCTGCACCAGTCCGTTAGCCGCTGCACCTCCTCTCTGTAAGCTGACTCGTCGTTCTTGCTGTGTGTTGCAGCACAGTCGTGGGTCAGCAGAGTGAACAGCAGTGGTCTGTGCACACAGCCGTAGGGGGACTCCGTGCTCAGTGTGATGGTGTTGGTGATGGAGAATTAATCCAATTTTGTATCTGGAGGCAGGTTCAAGACACGGTTTTTTGTTGAGTTGGGTAAGAGCGGTGGAGACGAGGGATATCTGAGTTCAAGCCTACATTTTCCTTTTTATATTCACAGAGCCAGAGTTTACAATCTCTGACCTCCTGGCACAGGGGGAGGAATATCGACTGTACCAACTGACAAAGTTCTACAGGGACAGACTCAAACAAGCAATTGAAGAAAAGGTTGAGAGACTGGGTTGGATGTTGACAAAGGAGGGACATTTCAGTAGAGAAGAAAATGAGGTGAGTGCAGTTCGTGTATTGTCACTGATCTGCTGGTATCAGAGGGAATAGTGATCAACATTAATCTCCTGCACGTTTTAGGAGATCGACTTGGGAATGGAGACTTTGATCTCTGACTTGTCTCTCGCAGATCTGGTTTCAGTTGTTAAGGTGGGGAGCACTGGGAACTGCAGGTTTAGCATCACCTTTTCTTGTATCACCTGCTGTATTTATCAGTGTGAAGTAAGAGCAGTGGCTGCATATCTGGACTTCCAAAAGGCATTCGGTCTGAAACTAATTTCAAATCTTGGCTGAACCGTCGGGTAGCTTCCCCTCATCTCATTAATCCAGGATGAGTATTAAACTGTCAATTGGGCCAACCGGCTTCACTGCGGTACCTGAGGGAGGGAAACCAGCTAACCACAGCTTGTCTTGGCTCTGTGAGTTCCCAAACAATGTGTGGCTGACTTGTCATAGTCACAGCAAAGTATAGTACAGAAACAGGCCTTTTGGCCCATCTATTCCATGCCAGACTACAGAATCTACTTATTCCCATTGACTTGCACCGGGCCATGGCGCTCTATACGCTCATTACGCAAGCATCTGTTCAGAATTCTCTTAACCACTTGCACTACTTGCCCTGCTAGCTAGTTTTGCACTCTCACCACCCTCTGTGTAAACCGGTTTCACCTTTGTACCCTTTGAACTTTTCACCTTTCACCCTTTGGTGATAACCTCTTGTTGCAGTACCTCTTTACCTCAGTACAAAATGCCTGCTTGCATTTATCCTATCTATATCCCAATGTAATTGTGTACACTTCTATCAAATCTCCGCTCAGTCTTTCATGTTCCAATGAATAATGTCCTAATCAGTTCACTCTTTTCTTATAACTTAGGTCTTCCAGTCCAGGTAACATCCTTGTAATGCTTTTTCTGTACTCTTTCAAACATTTCCATCTGTCCTGCAGGTAGGTGTGCAGAACTGCACATAATATCCAAATTAGGCCTCTCCAACGTCTTATACATGGTACACGATATTTTCAATTACCAAGGATAATGTGCTAGGAAACTTTCTTTCAGAGACTATCAACATTTGCTGCCACTTTCAATGGCTTATGTACCTGTACTCCCAGATCACTTTGTTCTACCGGTCGCTGTGTAAGATCTACCCTGATTGGTCCATCCAAAGTGCAACATCGTGCACCTGTCTGCATTAAATTGCATCGGCCCCTTTTAAACCCATTCTCCGGTTGGTCCAGACCTCACTGCAAGCTCTTGTAATCTACCTCTTTGTCAACTGCTCCTTCCCAATGTTGGAGTCAACAGCAAATTTGCTGATGCTCTTAACCGTAATTTCATCCAGATCATTGATATAGATGACAGACAACAACAAGCACAGCACCGATTCCCATAACACTGCACGAGATACAGGGGCCAATCAGAAATGCAACAGTCTATAGTGACACTCCGGATTCTTTCGAAAAAGTTAGTGTCTAATCCAGTTTACTACTTTATCTTGAATGCTAAGCAACTGAATCTTCTAGACCGACCTCCTATACGGGACCTTGTCAAATACCGTGCTGAAGTCCATGTAGACAATATCCGCAACCTTGCCTTCATCAACTTTCCTGGTAACTTCCTCGAAAAACTCTGAGATTGATTAGATGTGAAAGATCACGCACAAAGCTGATACCTTATGACCACAAACATCAATAGTTTGATCTAAAAGGGCAGAAGAAAGCACAAAACATAAAATAAATCTGGTGACTAGCTGATATCTCATGATCCCAAAAAATCAACAGGTTGTCCTGAAAGGGAAGAAGATCAATAGGATTTCCTGAAAGGGAAGGGGCAAACAAAAAAAAACTGCTAACTTGCTGAATATCTGACTAATGAGAGACAGGGACACACCATTTCAGGTCACTCTCCTTGGAGCTCACAAACAGTGATTGTCTTGTCCTAGATCTGACCTATTCAGCCATGAGTGGTATTAGAAAATCAAGTGTGTTACACCCGTGAGTAACTCTGTTCTCGTTGGGATTCATTGGCGCTGTCTGTAATGAATCACACAGGCATTATCCAAAGGCAAGAGGTAATCTGTAAATATGATGCTGATCTATAAATTCATCATCTGGAGACGTCTGCTTTACTGGTTAAATTTCTTTCACAACTTTTAACTCCTCAGACCTGGTAGCAGTGAAACTGAGGGATTATTTTACAGTGCAGTGGGCCATCAGGGAATTATGCTGATTTATTTCATAATTGTTGTCCATTATTCCCTACTGATATCTGTTCTAGGAGATCAATCATTCAAATCCGGGACACAGAACATAGAACATAGAACAGTACAGCACAGTACAGGCCCTTCGGCCCACAATGTTGTGCTTACCCTTAAACGCTGCCTCTCTTATTTCTCAGAGCAATGTCCTAAGCCCATCCATATTCAGTTACCTTAATTCCATCATAGGTGTATGTTGCTTGAAGACTATTCAATGATTAATTCATAATTCCTCAGTTAATCAGGAAGCCCATGCCTGCATTCAGGAAGTCATTACCATTTTACGGTATGAGTGCCAGGCAGTAACCATCTCCATTATAAGACAGCCGCACTGACATTTCTTAATCTTCTTTTGTCTTTACACATCATAAGACCATACGGCATCAGAGCACAATTGGCCATTAGGCCCATCGATTCTGCTCTGCCATTACATCATGGGTGATGTACTATCCCCCTCAACCCCATTCTCCTAGTGAACTTTGCTGACCAGACTAGTCAAGAAGATACCAACCTCTGTTTTAAATATACCCAATGACCTGGTCTCCGCAGCTGTCACTGCCAATGAATTCTACAGATTCACTACTCCTTGGCTAAATAATCTCCTCATCTCTGCTCTAAATGGACGTCCCTCTAATCTGAGGCTGTTCCGTCTGGTTCTAGACTCCCCCACTTAGAAACATCATCTCCATGTCCTCTCAATGTCTTTCGATATTCCACAGGTTACAATTAGATTCCCCCTCATCCTTCCACACTCCGGCCAGTACAGGTGCATCCAGGAATCATTCCCATCAAAATCTGGTTTAACATCACAGGTTCTGTTCGTTTAGATTCCTCTCTGGATTTTTCACAATGCCATCACATATTTTCTCTGATCAGGGGATCAAAATATGCGAGTGCGGTCTGGCCAGTGCTTGTTCTTATATTCTGATCCTCTCGAAATGAATGCTAGCATTGTATTTGCCTTTCCGAACACCGACTCAAACTGCACGGAATCCTGCACCAGGTCTCCAGAGACTCTTTACAACTCCGATTTCTGAATTTTCTCCCAGATTCAAAAATAGTCTACGTCTTCATTATTTCTGCTAAAGTATATGGCCACGTACCTCACTATACTACATTCCAATTGCCACTGATGTGTCCATTTTTTCATCAGTCCATGTGGGACACCCGGTCAAAGGTCCTCGGGAAGTCCAAGTAAACAACTTGCACTGACTCTCCATTGTCGACCCAGCATGCTGTTCTCTCAAAAAATTCCAACAATTCTCTCAGGCAAGATTCCCTTCCATGGATGTTGGCCTTTTTCTGATCATGAGCGTCCAAATGCCCGGAAACCTTATCCTCAATTATCAACTGCTGACATCTTCCCAAACGCTGATCAGACTAACTAGCCTATAGTTTAAAATGATCAGTCCTCCGGAACCATTCCAAAATCTAGTGATTGTTGAGCGATCATTACTAATGTCTCCACAATCTCTTCAGCCTCCTCTTTCAGAAGCAATCGGGTGAGTTGATCTGGACGCATCTATCTTCAGAACTTTCAGCTTACCAAGCGCCTTCTCTGCAATAATTGCAAATACACTCACTTCTGCCACCTGACATTCTCAAATATCTGGCACGTTCTAGTGTTTTTACAGTGAGGACTGACGCAAAATGCCGACCAATATCTTCCGGCATTTCCTTGTCCCCTGACAGTACCTCTCCACTGTCATTTTCCGGTGGTCCAATATCCACTCTCCTCTCTTTCAATCTTCATATATCAGACGGACGTTTTGGTAAGCTATTTTACATCATTCTCTAGCCCTGCTAACTATTTCATATTTTCTCTATTTACGGTTTTTTAATTGCCTTCTGTTGATTTGTAAAAACATCCCAGTCCTCCAGCTTTCTACTATATTTTGTAATACTCTGTGCCCTCTCCTTTGCTTTTGTGCTGCTTTGACTACCTCGTCAGCCACGGTTGATCATCTTCCCTTTAGAATAATTCTTCATCATTGTGATTGTTTGTCCTCCGAGAAACTTCAGCCATTCCTGCTCTGCCGTTGTCCCTGTTAGTGTCATTTTTGAATGTATTATTGCCCAGCACCTCTCTCATGTCGAGGTAATTCCTTTATTCTACTGTAGCACTGATACCTCTAACTTTACTTTCTCCCTTTCAACCTGCTGGCTGAGTTCAGCTATTTTATGATCACTGCCTCTTAAGGGTTTATTTAGCTGAAGCTCCCTAATCAAATCTGGTTCAATACACAACACAGAATCCAGATCCGCCTTTCCTATAGTGGGCTCAACCATAGGCTTCTCTCAAAAGCCATCTCATAGGCATTCTATAAATTCCCTCACTTGGGATTCAGCACCGACCTGATTTTCCAAGGCTACCTGGATATTGAAACTCCCCGTGACAATTTTAGCATTGACTTTTTTCCATGCCTCTTCTCTCCCCCTTTATAATTTGTAGCCCACATCCTGACTACTGTTAACATGCCTGTATATAGTTTCCATCAGGGTCATTTTACCTACGCAGTTTCTTAACATCAACATCGTCTAATCCGACATCACCTCTTTCTCAGGACTTTTCATTTTTAATGACAGCAGCTTCGACCCAACACTTTCACCTACCTGTGTATCCTTTCGATTCCTTGGATTTAAGCACCCAACTATAAACTTTTGTCAGCCACGATTCAGTGATGCCCGCCATCCATTTGTTTTTGCTCTCTCTCTCCCCTCTCTTCCGTTCTTGTTGTCACATCTTGTTGATGTAATGCTGCACATTGACAGATCAAGGAAATTAATCACATTGCATCTACTGCAGGGTGTCAGTAAATCCTTATTCTTACACAATATTGATTTAGAATTTCCTTCAGTTACTGTTTCTCTGTTAATGACTGAACGCAGAGATGATCAGGCAACAGCCCAGTGACTGCATCTGTTCTGAAGCTACTGGGGCCATGAACAGATACTTTCCTGCGCATTCTCCATGTCTGTCTGTCTGTTCCACAATAAATTCATTGTTTTCTTTTGTAGAAAGTCACTGAACTGACAGAGAAGGGAAACCGGGCAGAGAGTTCCAGACTCTTCCTCAGTTTGGTGAATGGCAAAGGCTTCCGGGCCCGGAGGGCGATGTGGGAATCCTTTCTGATGTGGAGGACTGAGTTACCGAAGTTGGACAGAATACTGAGGGAAATACAGGAACTCGGTATGTTAAAGTCACGCACTGAACACAAAGGCACATTGAGATAAACATTTTAGTTATTTTAATTATTTTAGCTCTGTTTCAATGGATGTTTTTTTTATATTTAAACAGGTCCTGATCCACAGGAATACATGAACATTGCCCAAGGTTTATCTGAATTACACACTCAGCTGATAGGTGAGTGATCAATGCACAGTTCAAACCACATCTCAAGTGTTAGTCTGTGACTTGGCAAAACCTGGGAACCAAAATTCGCCATTAATCATTCGCTGATCTCTGGATTCAAGTCACAATTCAACGAATCTCTCTTTGCAGCCTGAATATTCTACAATATATTTTTCTATTAATCCAGCTGTTGGTTCTGCTGAAGCCTTCACTCCAGGTCCTAACGCTCTGGGAATCCCAACACACCCCAGGCAGGCTCCTGATACACTGTATGACCCAGTCCAGGTGACTTTTCTATCTTCAGACCTTTCATCTTCCAAGCCCCTTTTCCTTTGTAATAGCACTACACGCAATTCTGTTTGCTGATTGATGCACCATCAATAACTCACGCCGAGACTTAGGAAGTGAGATATCGGCTTTTATTGACTGAAGAACAACACTACATCCTGGGGAAAATGAGGGAGAGCAGCAGGCCACAGTCGCCTTTATACAGGGGTCTGTGGGAGGAGCCACAGGGGCAGTCAGCAGGGTCTTGGGAGGAGCCACAGGAGCAGTCAGACAGGTATATCTAGTTCACCACATTCACCCCCCCTTTGTTTAAAAAAATTCCCAAGCATATTTACAGGTTAAGTCGATCAGGTGGTCGAATCGTTCGCTGCGATCTACGTAGCTCCGGCTGCAATTGCACAGGAGCCGGAGGTGATGACGGCACAGGTGCCGGAGGTGGTGTGTGCTCCGGAGGCGGAGAGTGGGTTAATTCTGTCCCAACAGGAGGTGTCAGGGATCCCTCGCATGTGAGCGAGGTCCCTGGAACAGACGCATACGGAGTCTGTGTGGGGCACGGTGCGCGCGGAGTCACCTCGGGTACAGGGTGCATAGTTACCGTGGAGTGCTCGGGGTAGTGGTCTGCTGCTCCGGCGGGTGCCAGGTTGCGGACAGAGACCGTGTCCTCCCGCCCATCAGGCAAGACCACGTAGGCATACTGGGGATTAGCATGCAGGAGGTGAACCTTCTCGACCAGTGGTGAGTACTTATTACTCCTCGCATGTTTACGCAGCAGCACTGGCCCCGGGGACGTCAGCCAAACTGGCAGGGTGGTCCCAGTGACAGACTTCCTGGGAAAAGAGAATAAGCGTTCGTGAGGGGTGGCATTAGTGGACGTACACAACAGGGAGCGGAGAGAGTGGAGTGCCTCAGGGAGGACCTCCTGCCATCGGGAGACCGGCAACCCTTGTGACTTAAGGGCTAAAAGTATGGCCTTCCACACTGTGGCATTCTCCCTCTCCACCTGGCCATTCCCCCGGGGATTATAACTCGTGGTGCGACTAGTAGCTATGCCCCTAGCAAGCAGGAACCGGCGCAACTCGTCACTCATAAAGGAGGACCCTCTATCACTGTGGACATAGCAGGGATATCCGAACAGTGTGAAGAGCTGGCACAGGACTTTTATGACCGACGTGGTAGTAGTGTCGGGGCAGGGAACGGCAAAGGGGAAACGCGAGTACTCGTCAATAATACTGAGAAAGTAGACATTGCGGTCGGTGGAGAGTAGGGGGCCCTTAAAGTCAACACTCAATCGCTCAAAAGGGCGGGTGGCCTTGACAAGCTGCGCAGTGTCAGGACGGTAGAAGTGCGGTTTGCACTCAGTGCAGATCTGGCAGTCCCTGGTCATAGTCCTGATGTCCTCCAGGGAGTACGGCAGGTTCCGGGCTTTAATGAAATGATAAAACCGGGTGACCCCCGGGTGGCAAAGTTGGGCATGAAGGGCATACAGCTGGTCGAGCTGGGCACTAGCACACGGTCCCCGGGATAGGGCATCAGACGGTTCATTGAGCCTGCCAGGCCGGTACAGGATATCATAAGTATAGGTGGAGAGTTCTATTCTCCATCGCAAAATTTTATCATTTTTGATTTTGCCCCGCTGTTGGCTGCTGAACATGAACGCAACCGAGCGCTGGTCGGTCAGCAAGGTGAACCTTCTGCCGGCGAGATAGTGCCTCCAGTGCCGAATAGCTTCCACTATGGCTTGGGCTTCTTTCTCCACCGTGGAGTGCCGAAGTTCAGAGCCTTGAAGGGTACGAGAAAAAAACGCCACTGGCCTGCCTTCCTGATTGAGGGTAGCAGCCAGCGCGACGTCAGAGGCGTCACTCTCTACTTGGAAGGGAATGGTCTCGTCTACCGCATGCATCGTTGCTTTGGCAATGTCCCCTTTAATGCAGCTGAAGGCCGCGCGGGCCTCGGCAGAGAGGGGAAAGGTGGTAGACTTGACCAGGGGGCGGGCCTTGTCTGCGTAATGGGGAACCCATTGGGCGTAATAGGAAAAAAAACCCAGGCACCGCCGGAGGGCCTTGAGAGTAGTGGGAAGAGGGAGTTCTAACAGGGGGCGCATACGGTCGGGGTCAGGGCCAATGACCCCGTTCTCCACAACATACCCAAGGATAGCGAGTCGTGTGGTTCTGAACACACACTTGTCCTTGTTATAAGTGAGGTTCAAAGCATTGGCCACCTGGAAAAAACGTTGGAGGTTGGCGTCATGGTCCGACCAGTCGCGACCACAGATGGTGATGTTATCTAGATAGGGAAATGTGGCCGTCAGTTTGTACTGGTCCACCATCCGGTCCATCTCCCTCTGGAAGACTGAGACCCCATTTGTGACACCAAATGGGACGCGCAGAAAGTGATAGAGCCTGCCACCCGCCTCTAAGGCGGTGTAGGGGCGGTCCTCTGGGCGGATGGGGAGCTGGTGATAAGTGGATTTCAGATCAATTGTCGAGTACACCTTGTACTGAGCTATCTGGTTGACCATATCCGCGATGCGGGGTAGGGGGTACGCGTCAAGCTGCGTGAATCTATTGATGGTCTGGCTGTAGTCCACAACCATCCTATTTTTCTGCCCAGTCCGAACAACGACCACCTGGGACTGCCATGGGCTTGTGCTTGGCTCAATGATCCCCTCCCTGAGCAGCCGCTGCACCTCTGAATGAATAAAGGCCCTGTCCCCCGCACTGTACCTCCTACTTTTAGTCGCCACGGGTTTACAGTCGGGGGTCAGGTTGGTGAACAGCGATGGGGGAGGGATCTTGAGGGTGGAGAGGTTTCAAATAGTGTCAGCAGCACAGCTATCGGCATGGTGCTGGGCGGGATGTGGGGTTCGGGGTGTATGTGCGTGTGGTAACGGAGTATATGGCGAAGTCCCACCAAACTGAGGATTCCTGACAGTGAGTGGTGGGTGGGGCCCGTCATATGCCATAGTCACACTTTCGAGATGGCTCTGGAAGTCCAGCCCCAATAGCACAGGTGCGCACAGCCGAGGCATGACCAGGAACGCAAAGTTCCGATATTCTGTGCCCTGCACCACCAATGTCGCTACACAACCCACCCGGATGTCTGTGGAATGCGACCCTGAAGCCAAGGTGATCTTCTGACGGACCGGCCGTGTCACGAGTCCGCAGCGTTTCACTGTGGCCGGGTCAATAAAACTCTCAGTGCTGCCCGTGTCAAACAGGCAGCTAGTCCTGTGCCCCTCCACCAGGATCTCCATCATCGACCTTGCGAGCTGGTGCGGAGCGCTTTGATCGAGGGTCACGGAAGCCAGCGTTGAACGGGGCGTGTCGGGGGCGGGGCCTGGTGACGCCGGCAAAGTTGGCCGCTCACATCCGGGCATGCAAGATGGCGAGGCGGGGGCGGGGCCTGGTGACGCCGGCAAAGATGGTTGTCCACATCCGGTCATGCAAAATGGCGGCCCCCAGGTCTCAGACGCAGCGCTGCTCGACCCCGGGCGCGGTTTAGACTTACATACTTTGGCGAAATGGCCCTTCTTCCCACAGCTGGAACAAGTCACTTCGTGCGCCGGGCAGCTGTTCCTGGCATGTTTCAGAAGCCCACAAAAGTAACAGAGTTTCATACCTGGCGAATTCGTGGGGTTTGAGATACCGCGACTGGCAGCGGCGTTGGCGAATTCGCTCGGAACCGGGGAATCACTCGGCTGGACTTCTTCAGCGTACAGCTGCGCAGCCTCTATCGTATCGGCCGTCTCTATCGCGGAGCGTAAGGTAAGATCAGCTTTTTCCAGCAGCCGCTGGCGTAAATACACTGACCGGACTCCAGTCACAAAAGCGTCTCGGACCAAGAGTTCCTTATGCTGTTCCGCTGTGAGCGCTTGGCAGTCACAAGCCCGCGCGAGTGCCTGTAGTTCGCGGAGAAATTCAGCAGTCGACTCCGTAGGCCGCTGTTTTCGTGTTGCCAAGCGGTGCCGTGCATAAACTGGATTTACTGGCCGCAGGTACTGTCTTTGGAGGGCGGCAAGCGCCTCCTCGTAGGTGGATATGTCCCTGATGAACGAATAAACTTTTGGGGCGACCCTCGAGAAGAGAAGTTTGTGCCGAACAGCCGAGTCGGTGGCACGAACCTCCTCTAAGTACGATTGGAAGCACACCAGCCAGTGTTCAAAGGCAAGAGCTGCTCCAGGGTCTTGGGGGTCCAAGTCTAGGCATTCTGGGCGTAAAGCGGTTTCCATGTTGTAACTTTCAGTCAATAAAATTGATGCACCATCAATAACTCACGCCGAGACTTAGGAAGTGAGATATCGGCTTTTATTGACTGAAGAACAACACTACATCCTGGGGAAAATGAGGGAGAGCAGCAGGCCACAGTCGCCTTTATACAGGGGTCTGTGGGAGGAGCCACAGGGGCAGTCAGCAGGGTCTTGGGAGGAGCCACAGGAGCAGTCAGACAGGTATATCTAGTTCACCACACTGATGTTCTTTACCTTTTGGAATTCTGCCAGTGACTTGCACAGAGTTTGTCTGGCATTTCCTTTTCACCCGTTACTGCAACTACAACAGCAGTTTCTAGTGGTCCGATATCGACCCTCTCCCTTTTTTCACTCTTTATATATCCGGGAAAGAAAAAAAAATACTTTGGTATCCTTCTTATATTATTGACCATTTCCTTGCATTTCCTGCACATTCATGTATAACTAGGAGCATCTATAACATAGTTGCCTGCGACATGACCCTAGTCACTAGACTCTAGACACTAGAATACTACAGCACAGTACAGGCTCTTCCGCCCTGGATGTTGTGCCGACCCATGTATTCCTTTAAAAAGAGTACTAAACCCACACTACCCCGTGACCCTCTATTTTTCTTTCATCCATGTGCCTGTCCAAGAGGTTCTTAAATACCCTTAATGTTTTAGCCTCCACCACCATCCCTGGCAAGTTGTTCCAGGCACCCACAACCCTTTGTAAAATACTTACCCCTGATGTCTCCCCTAAACTTCCCTCCCTTAACTTTGTACATATGTCCTCTAGTGTTTGTTATCGGTGCCCCGGGGAACAGGTACTAGCAATCCACCCTATCTATGCCTCTCATAATTTTTTAGACCTCTATCAAGTGCCCTCTCATCCCTCTACGCTCCAAAGAGAAAAGTCCCAGCTCTGCTAACCTTGCTTCACATGACTTGTTCTCCAAACCAGGCAACATCCTGGTAAATCTCCTCTGCACCCTCTCCATAGCTTCCACATCCTTCCTATAATGAGGTGACCAGAATTGAACACAATACTCCAAGTGCGGTCTCACCAGAGATTTGTAGATTTGCAACTTGGCCTCTCTACTCTTGAACTCAATCCCCCTATTAATGAAGCCTAGCATCCCATAGGAGTTCTTAACTATCCTATCAACCCGTGCAGCGACCTTAAGGGATGTATGGATTTGAACCCAAAGGTCCCTCTGTTCATTCACACTCTTAAGTAACCAACGATTAAACTTGTACTCAGCATTCTGGTTTGTCCTTCCAAAATGCATCACCTCACACTTATCCGGATTGAACCCCATCTGCCACTTTTCTGCCCAAATCTGCACCCTGTCTACATCCTCTTGTAACCTTCGACAACCTACAGCTCCATCCACAACTCCTCCAATCTTCATGTCATCCACAAATTTACTCACCCATTCTTCCACCTCTACATCCAGGTCATTTATAAAAATCACAAATAGCAGGGGTCCCAGGACAGATCCCTGCGGCACTCCACTAGTCACCGACCTCCAGGCAGAATACTTTCCTTCCACTACTACCCTCTGCTTTCTTCCTGTAAGCCAATTATTTATCCAAACAGCCAAGGTTCCACTTATCCCGTGCCTCATGATTTTCTGGATGAGTGTCTCGTGAGGGACCTTGTCAAATGCCTTGCTAAAATTCATGTATACCACATATTCCACCGTATCGTCATCAATTGCTTTTTGTTACCTCTTCAAAAAACTCAATTAGCCTCGTGAGGCACGACGTTCCCTTCACAAAGCCATGTTGCCCCAGACAGTAAATTCCAGGCAGCCACAACTCTGTTAAAAAACTACCCACAATTGCTGTAAATTTACCCCATCTCACCTTAACCAAATGCCCTCTGGTATTAGACACCAGTCATATGTAAAAAAAAACAGAATACAGGCTGATGACCCAAACTCTTATCTCTCAAACGTGTACACCTCAGTCAGATCTCTATTCTAACTCCAGAATAAACAAACCAAGTTTATCAAACCTCTATTTGTAGCACATGCCACCGAACCCAGGCAACATCCTGATGAATCTGTTCTGCACCCTCTCCAATCCTTCCAAGAGCTGGACAATCAGAAGTGAACACAATACTCCAGATGCTCCCTTAAACCATAAGACCTAGTAGCAGAATTAAGTCATTTGGCTCAGTGAATTTGCTCTTCAATTCCTCTCTACCTCATTATTCCAGTAAACGTCGACGCTCTTCCTAATCAGGAACACATCGACCTGCATTTTAAATATATCCAATGAAGTGTCTTCCTCAGCCGTCTATGACAATAATTTCACAGATTCACCACCCGCCAGCCAAGACATTTCTCCCAGTTTGTGTCCCCGGCAGCCAGGACAATTCCCCACAGTTCTCAAGCATGTTAATATTCTGTATGAGCTTCCCATGTGGGACCTTGTCAAACACTCTACCAATATACAAGTAGGCAATATCCATGTGTAACTGCATCCATCACCTTTGTCACCTCCTGGAGGAACTCAATCAAGCTGGCGAGACACAAACCCGACCCAAAGCCTTGCTGCTGAACCCCAAACCACCTCATACATCCTCTCTGTCATACTCCCATAGGTCAGAACATATAAAAGGCTGAAGGTATGTACCACCAGCCTCAACGACAGCTTTATTCTGCATTTATAAAACTACTAAATGGTCACCTACGAAGTTATTATTGGCTCTTAATAATAATAAGACTATTTTAAATCTAAAATTATAGCATCGTACATCTCGTAACTAATAACAACTCAGATAACAACTTAGATAACCACAATATACTCACAGAAGAGCAGACAGAATACCGTTCGGGTTTGAACAACAGATAACAGATTATGTAATTCTATTTCAAACGCTGTGGAAAGCAGAAAACTTTCAGTGTTATATTGTCAATAAAAAAACCCATCTGATTCTGTTCCTCGTGTGTTTAAAAGAAGTTCCAAATATTTATAAAATTCATACAATACTTGTGAAGTTTCTACAACTGATGAAGCATTCGCGTAAAATAATCGTCCTATTAACAACCACAGAGGAACAACGACCATTATCAAAATAAATGGAGGGATTTTCCAGAGCGACTCACTAAGCCCACTGTGGTTTTGTCTAGCTTTAAGCCCACTCATAATTTACTGAAACAGATAAAAATCAGGTATCTAATCAGAAAAAATATGAATTATACCTTGACACAGCTATACATTGAGGATTTGATATTATTTGCTCTTGCATCAGTAAAGCTGAAACAAACAATTCAAATAATGGAACTAATTTCCAAATATATAAGCATGAACTTTAGACTAGGAAAGTACAGAACATGATTAAACATAAAGAAAGGTGCAATAGAGCCGGTAGAATATCAAACAGAGCATCGGGATGGAATGCAACAGAATATGAAACGTATATTTAGGATATCAATAAGCAAAGAAAATAGATAATAGTGTGATAAAGGAAAACCTTCCAACAAAATTTACTTCAAGGCTGAAGAAAATCTGAATTTACTGCTAGGCTGAACAAACTTTGAATTTACATCAAGGATCAAGAAAATCTGCCAAACAGAGCTGAACAGTAAAAATATAACGAAGGTAGTAAACACTCACTGTGCCCATATTGACGTATAATTTTGGTAAAATATCCTGGTCTGAAACAGATCTGGAAAATATACAAAACAATAAGAACTTAAATAGCAATTTCTGGAAAACCCCACGTGCACTGGAGCGCACTTGGATTGATATGAACGAGGACAGTATGAGGATGATGAATAACAGATCTAAAAAAATGAGACAACAGCCAGATAAAAATTTTCAGGATCAGGGTTAATATCATGGACACATGTCGTGAAAATTGTTTTTCTGCGCCAGCAGCACGATTACAGTAAAGTGTGTGCAGTGAGTCTGTATTTATGTATACAATTGTGGAAATAGAATTGTATCAGCGTGAATTAATCAGTCTGATGGCCTGGTGGAAGAAGCTGTCACGGAGCCTGTTGGTCCTGGCTTTTACGCTGCGGTACCATTTCCCGGATGGTAGCAGCTGGAACAGTTTGTGCTTGGTGAGACTTGGGTCCAGAATGATCCTTCGGGCACTTTTTACCCCCTATCTCTGAAATGACCTGAGTAGTAGGAAGTACACACCTACAGATGCACTGGGCTGTCCGCACCACTCTCTGCAGAGTCCTGCGATTGAGAGAAGTACAGTTCCCATACCAGGCAGTGATGCAGCTAGTCAGGATGCACAAAATTGTGCCCCTATAGAAAATCGTTAGTATTTAGGGGCCCATCCCAAACGTCCTCAACCATCTCAACCATCTGTTTTTCTGTTTTTCTTTTTTTTTTGTTCAGACTAGAGAATATGCCAGGCAGGATGTCGGACTGCTCCTCTTGCAGGATGTGGGAAGTCAGGGAGACATCAGGTGTCCCTGACAACGATACCTGCAAGAAGTGCATCCAGCTGCAGCTCCTAACAGACCGCATTAGGGAACTGGAGCAGGAGCAGGATGACCTCCGGATCATTCGGGAGACTGAGCAGATTATAGATAGTAGCTTCCGGGAGGTAGTTACACCTAAGAAACAGGGCACAGGTAATTGGGTTACCGTCAGGCGAGCGAAGGGGAAAGGGCAGTTAATGCAGGGTTCTTCTGTGGCCATTCCCCTCCAAAATAGGTATACCAATTTGGATACTGTTGCAGGGGCAGGGGAGGGGGGGAGGATGGCTTACCTGGGCAAGCTGCGGCAGCCAGATCTCTGGCACTGAGGAAGAGGAGAGCGGTAGTGATAGGGGACTCCATAGTCAGGGGTACAGACAGGAGATACTGTGGTCGTGACAGAGACTCCTGGATGGTTTGTTGCCTCCCGGGTGCCATGGTCAGGGATGTCTCTGATCACCTGCACAGCATTCTGAGGTGGGAGGGTGATCAGCCAGATGTCGTGGTACACATCGGTACCAATGACATAGGTAGAAAGAGTCAGGGTGTCCTGAAGAGTGAGTACAGAGAGCTTAGTAGGAAGTTGAAAAACAGGACACAGAGGGTAGTAATCTCCGGATTGCTGCCTGTGCCACGTGCCAGTGAGGGTAAGAGTGCGATGCTCTGGCAGATGAACACTTGGCTGAGAAACTGGTGTAGGGGGCAGGGTTTCAGATTTCTAGATCATCGGGACCTCTTCAGGGGCAGGTGGGACCTGTACAAGAGAGACGGGTTACACCTGAACTACAAGGGCACCAATATACTTGCAGGGAGGTTTGCTAGTTCTATTGGGGAGGGTTTAAACTAGATGGGAACCAGAGTGCCAGAGTAGATAGTGGAACGGGGGTAAAAATAAATGATGTTGGTAATTCATGCAAAGTCACAAATAGCAAGGTTGTGTGTGGTGGTAATAATCTTCTGAGGTGTGTATATTTAAAAGCGTGGAGTATTGTGGGAAAGGCAGGCGAGCTGAGGGCCTGGATTGACACATGGAATTACGACATCATAGCCATTACTGAAACTTGGCTACAGGAGGGGCAGGACTGGCAGCTCAGTGTTCCAGGGTTCCGATGTTTCCGACGTGATAGAGACAGAGGGATGAAGGGTTGGTGGTGGCTTTGCTAGTCAGAGAAAATATTACAGCAGTGCTTCGGCAGGACAGATTAGATGACTTGTCTACTGAGGCCATACGGGTGGAGCTGAGAAACAGGAAGGTATGACCACATTAATAGGGTTGTATTACGGACTACCCAATAGTCAGCGAGAATTGGAGGAGCAAATCTGCAAAGAGATAACAGACAACTGCAGGAGACAGAAATTTGTGATTGTAGAGGATTTTAATTTTCCACACATTGATAGGGACTCCGATACTTTTAAACGTCTAGATGGATTAGAGTTTGTAAAATGTGTTCAGGAAAGTTTTCTAAATCAATATATAGATGTACCAACTTGGGAGGATGCAATATTAGATCTCCTATTAGGAAATGAGTTAGGGCAGGTGACGGAAGTGTGTGTAGGGGAACACTTACGTTCCAGTGATCATAACGTCATTAGTTTCAACTTGATCATGGATAAAGATAGATCTGGTCCTCGGGTTGACGTTCTAAACCTGAAAAGGGCCAAATTTGAAGAAATGAGAAGGGATCTAAAAATCGTAGATTGGGACAGGTTGTTCTCTGGCAAGGATGTGATTGGTAGGTGGGAGACCTTCAAAGGAGAAATACAGAGAGTAAAGGAGGGACCTTAGGACACAGCTACTAAATTGGATTAGATATTGGCTCAATGGAAGAAGCCAGAGAGTGGTAGTGGAGGATTGCTACTCTGAGTGGAGGCCTGTGACTAGTAATGTGCCACGGGGATCAGTGCTGGGTCCATTGTTATTTGTCATCTCTCTCAATGATCTGGATGAGAATATGGCAAATTGGATCAGCAAATTTGCTGATGATACAAAGATTGGAGGTGTAGTGGACAGTGAGGAAGGTTTTCAAAGCTTGCAGAGGGATTTGGACCAGTTGGAGGAATGGGCTGAAAAATGGCAGATGGAGTTTAATGCGGACACGTGTGAGGTATTGCACTTCGGAAGGTCAAACCAAGTTAGAACATACAAGGTAAATGGTAGGACTCTGAGGAGGGCAGTAGAACAGAAGGATCTGGGAGTATAGATACATAATTCCCTAAAAGTGGCTTCACAAGTAGATAGGGTCGTAAAGAGAGCTTTTGGTACATTGGCCTTTATAAATCAAAGTACTGAGTATAAGAGTTGGAATGTAATGGTGAGGTTGTATAAGACATTGGTGAGACCGAATTTGGAGTATTGTATACAGTTTTGGTCACCTAATTACAGGAAGGATATTAATAAGGTTGAAAGAGTGCAGAGAAGGTTTACAAAGATGTTGCCGGGACTTGAGAAACTGCGTTACAGGGTAAGTTTGAATAGGTTAGGACTTTATCCCCTTGCATATAGGAGAATGAGAGGTGATTTGATAGAGGTGTATAAAATTATGATGGGTATAGATAGAGGGAATACAAGCAGACGTTTTCCACTGAGGCTCGGGGAGAAAAGAAATCAGAGATCATGGGTTAAGGGTGAAGGGGTAAAAGTTTAAAGGGAACATTCGGGGGGGGGCTTCTTCACACAGAGAGTGGTGGGAGTGTGGAATGAGCTGCCAGATCAAGTGGTGAATGCGGGATGACTTTGACATTTAAGAAAAACTTGGACAGGTATATGGATGAGAGGTGTATGGAGGGATATGGTCCAGGTGCAGGTCAGTGGGACTAAGCAGAAAAATGATTCGGCACTGCCAAGAAGGGCCGAAAGGCCTGTTTCTGTGCTGTAATGTTCTATGGTTCTATCTGAGGTGAAATAAGTGCTGTTGTGCCTTTTATCACCACACAATTGATGTGTACAGACCACGTGAGGTCCTCAGTGATGTGAATGCCGAGGAACTTAAAGCTGTTCACTCTCTCAACCTCAGACCCATTGATGTCAATAGGGGTTAGCCCGTCTCCATTCCTCTTGTCTTTGCAACATTGCATCCAGCTCCTTTGTTTTTGCGACATTGAAGGAGAAGTTGTTTTCTTGTCACCACTGTGTCAGGGTGGTGACTTCTTCTGTGTAGGCTGCCTCGTTATTATTTTAGATTTGGCCAATAAATATAGTGTTTTCAGCAAATTTAATTAGCAGATTGGAGCTGTGGGTAGCGACACAGTCATGCGCATACAGGGAGTAAAGGACGGGGCTTAGGACACAACGCTGAGGGGCACCTATGTTGAGGGTCAGAGGGGCAGAGGTGAGGGAGCCCACTCTTACCACCTGCTGGTGATCTGACAGGAAATCCAGCACCCAGCTGCACAAGGCAGGGTGAAGGCCGAGGTCTCTGAGCTTCTTGTCAAGCCTTGAGGGAATGATGGTATTGAATGCTGAACGGTAGTCTAATAACATCATTCTCACATAAGCATCCCTCTTCTCCAGATGTTTAAGGAGGTGTGCAGAGCAGTGGCTATTGTGTCATCTGTTGATCGGTTGTGTCGGTAGGTGAATTGTAGGGGGTCCAGTGTGGGTGGTAACAAGCTGCAGATGCAGTCCTTGTCCAGTCTCTCAAAGCATTTGCTTATTATTGAGGTGAGTGCGACAGGACGCCAGACGTTCAGGCATGTTGCCTCAGTTGTTTTAAGTACAGGAGCAATGGTGGATGATTTGAAGCAGGAGGGAACTCTACACTGGGAGAGGGTGAGATTAAAAATATCCGTAAATACACCTGCCAGTTGTGCCGCGCGCATCCTGAGTACCCGCCCTGGGACGCCGTCCGGTCCCGCGGGCTTGCAACTGTCCACTCGTTGGAAACACCTGCGAACTTCAGCCTCAGAGATGACCAATGTGCAGGTTGCTTTGTCGGCTCTCCTCGGGGTCTCAGTGTTGGCGATATCGAACCGAGCGTAAAGAGACTTAGATCCTCTGGGAGACAGGCAGCGATGTTGGCAGCACCACTGCATTTAGCTCTGAAGTCTGCATTGGGGTGCAGAGCTTGCCATAAGCTGTGTGCGTTGTTGGTGGAGAGCTGTGCCTGAATACGATCTCTGTATTGTCGTTTCGCTGCCTGGATGACTTTGCACAGATCACAGCTGAATTTCTTGAGCTCCTGCTGATCACCGGCAATGTAAGCAGTCGGTCACACGGCAAGTGCTGTTCACACGGAACTGTTGATACAAATTTTGTGGTTTGATTTCTGAAGGGAATCATCTCCCCTCTGTGACAATAACACACAACTGGGGGATGTTGTTATTACACAGCTGTGATAATAACAGCCGGGAACTCTCTTGGCAGCCGGAAAGGTTGACACAGCAGCACCAGGTACTCCAGATCTGGGGAACAAAAGGGTTTGAGGGCATGGACATTCCGGGGTTCCACCAAGCATTAATGATTATGAAACATACCCTAAATCCTGTTCTCTTCCCAAATAGGTGTGTGTGTGTGTGTGTGTGTGTGTGTGTGTGTGTGTGTGTGTGTGTGTGTGTGTGTGTGTGTGTGTGTGTGTGTGTGTGTGTGTGTGTGGGTTGGTACTGGATGACGACACGATTGTTGGTGACGGTAGGGGCCAATTCTGGATCTGTGGACTCGGGAGCAGTTGGGACAGAGGGACAGCTGGGTTGCAGGCGCTTGGGTAGTTGGATCCTTCTTGCATCCCCTCTTCTTTTCAGCAGTCGCTCTTCTAGGTTCCTCAAAATTCCTGGCTTTTCCGTGGATCAGCGGCTGCCACTCGTTGACCTCCATATTTACCTGAGAGAGCCTCTGCTTAATTTGGTCCTTGTACCTCCTGCACGGGGCACCACGATCTCTCTTGCCCTGAGAGAGTTCTCCGTAGAGTACTGCTTTCGGTAACCTGGAGTTATCCATGCGAGACATATGGCCTGCCAGACGGTGGATCTGGCTGAGCAGCGAAGTGGCTTCAGGGCCTGGAAGTTGAACATATATAGCTGTGCATGTCTGTGTGATTATATGAAATATTAAAATAAATTAGTGTAGAAATAGAAATTTAAAAAGAGATTAGTGAGTCACTATCGATGGGTTCAATGTCCATTCAGAAACTGGATGTCAGAGGAGAAGTTGCTCTTGAATCGTTGAGTGTGCGCCTTTCTCCGATCCTGTACAGTAGTCCTCGTGAACCAGACGGTGATGCAGCCAGTTACAATGCTCTGCAAGTTACACCTGTAGAAATATTCAAGTGATGTTGGAAACTCCTGATGAAATATAGCCACTGTTGTGCCTTCTCTGTAGCTGCATCGATATATTGGGTCCAGGTTAGATACTCGGAGATACTGACAGCCAGGAATTTGGAATTGCTCACTCTTTTCTGAAATCCACAATTAGCTCTATTGACATACTTTCATAACGCAAGCAGGATTCAGCACTCCATACACGCATATGCAACTCCGATAAAGGGTACACATCACTGAACGTAAATGAAAGCATAACCCATAAAAGTAATGAAACTATCATAAAAGTAGAAAATGTTAACCGATGGATGAGTCTGACTCCCCACGGAGGACATCCACACGATCTGAGCCGATTAGATGTCGACAAGGAAGCGTCGAGCCCCTGGCTCAGAGTTGGAGACCTCTTCCCAGAAACAGAAGGAATCATTGTAGCAATACAGGACAAGGTTGTTGACACATGTAGTTATCAATAATACAGAATAAACGACCAATAGATTCAGGACAATAAATGCTGAAAATTACAAGAGAAACCAGAAACAATCCAACACTTTACAACATCCTGCAGTAATTAAACTGAATCTCATGACTTGCACAAGCACAATCAAGTGGTAGACAACATTCCCAAAAATCTTGCTTGAACTACAACTGATGAAAAACATGATAACTTACAATAAGTACAAGCCTGTTCCACTTTTAGAGTTAGAGTCCTTCATATCATACTGCGTCCGATCATTATTTCAGATAGGATAATCCATGATATGCGTTCGGATGTAATTTTACAGGATAAACAAGCAAAAGCAACTTTTTTAAATATATATAGCCATTCCAAACACACATAACTTACAGAAATGAATTAGTAAAAAAAAAGCCAGAAAGATGTTGAATTGAAAGGGCAAAATGAAAGACTATGGAACACGAACAGGGTATTATTTATCCCAATCGTAATATCAATAACTGGTATCATCCTAAAGGCTTTACAGACTAGTATTAATAAATTAGGCCCACACGGCGATACTTGTGAAAATCTTCGAAAACCCATAACGCTATACACCACGAGAATAGTCTGAAATCTCCTATCAATTGAAACATGAGTATGCTTGGCTATACCTGTACCTCAAGTTTTACCAGTTTAGGCTAAGATAATAATAATAATATTAATAATAATAATAATGATGACGTATTTATAAAGCACCTTTCATCCAGACGATGCTGTTCAAACTGCATCACAATGGGAAAAGCCTGGAGCTGGAGTCCCTGAGTCAGTGTTAAATGGTGTTCAGCGCAGACTGGCATCTCCTGCGACACCTCTGGTGCCAAGCTGTGTCAATCTCTGCCGTTCCTTTGTGTACATCAGATGCATGGAGAGAGGGAGCTTGCTACATCGGCAGAAGCTTCCTCTCCATATCGGAGTGTCCCGGCTTGCAGGGGAAGGACATCCATGGTCGACTCTGACAGACGGAGGCCTCATTAGACAGCGCCCCATACCCCCACAGCAAGACTGATGAGTAACAGTTGCCAAGACTTCACCACCCTCTCCCACAGACACGATGTACATCACTGAGACAGACGCTTGTGGCTTCTTCCATTAACACAGATTCCATCTTTCCACCAATCCTCCATCACTGCGATTGAAAACTACCCATTTTCATTCCTGTCATTCCGTTGGGTTATCGATCCGCAACTTCACTGTGATTCTCCCCCAGACGCTGCCCGACTTGAGTATTTCCCGCGTATTCTGCTCCTGTTTTGATGCAAGAGCAGTGGACACCTGTGACTCCCCAGTGTGTAGATCGGCCAAAATGCACAGTGTCCTGCTCTCCATAGTTCCACACCAGATCAACATTAACATCCTCTGTTAATGAGGCAAACAATGCTTTAAATATAGTGAAATGTTGTTGTAACAGGAGTGCAGTCAGGACTGCAATAGGATATTCAAGATTCAAAAACTTTATTGTCATTCCAACCGTCCATCAGCTCTGCAGGGCAGAATGAGACAGCGTTTCCCAGGAGCAGTCCAATCATAACATAACAAACGCAACACTAAATAATAAACACAACAATAAATAATAAAACACAACAGACACATATCGCTTTAAATCAAGTTGTAAGTGTCCGGTCCAAATTAAAAGTGTCCAAAGCAGAGTCAGGTAGAGCAGCTATTTAGCAGTCTGACTGCCTGTGGGAGGAAGCTGTTTAGTAGCCTTGTGGTTTTAGTTTTGATGCTCCTGTAACGTTTACCTGATGGCAGAAGAACATTTAACAGTTCATGGAGAGGGTGTGAGGGTTTGTTAATGATGTACCGTGTCTTCTGGAGGCATCGACGTTGAAAGAGGTCTTGGAAGAAGGTAGGGATACCCCAATAACCTTCTCTGCTCCCCTAACCACCCTCTGCAAGGCTTTTTTGTCGGCAGCACTGCAGCTGGAGTACCAGGTTGTGATGCAAAAGGTCAGCACACTCTCAACCACGCCTCTGTAGAATGTAGTTAAGATGTTAGTGGGGAGTGATGCTTGTTTAAGCTTCCTCAGAAAGTGCAATCAGGGGAATGTTCACCTTCACAAATAACTAGAACCAGAACATGAGGATTGGACATTTTCAGGGACATCCATTGCTGTCAATTCCGTGTCTGCGAACAGAATTTTACTTTCTGTCCTAATATCCATGGAAGCATTGAATTTATTCATGTAATCTCAAACACTGAATGCTGAAATACCGTTATAAAGTTCTTTGTCAGATGAGCCATTTAACGTTTTGAATATGTTCTCTGTTCCCATGGAAGATGTTCAACAGAAACACAAGGAGACTCTGCGGGCACAAACTGAAACACTGAGAGTGAACACGATCCTGATGACGGAGAAGGTGAAGGTTTTCCAGCTAGCTGATCGATACGCTGAGCTCACGGTCATTTCTACTGTTCGAGATCGGACACTGGTGGAACATGAGCTGCTGGCAAGAGGCAGAGACCATGAGGATTATAGAGAGAAACAACTCCGCAGACAGCTGGAAAAAATCCGTACTGATCAGTTATTCCAGAGCAGCTTTTCCCGGAGTAAATCCAAATCTGGGAGTTCAGCAGCAGTGGCCGGAGTCCCAGGGATCGGGAAAACAACGATGGTACAAAAGATTGTTTATGACTGGGCCATGGGGAAAATATACCAACAATTTCAGTTTGTCTTCAGTTTCAAATTCCGAGATTCAAACACCATTAATTGTAGAATAAACCTGAAGGAACTGATTCTGGATCAGTATCCTTACTTTGGGAATATCCTGAGAGAAGTCTGGAAGAACCCAGAGGGATTACTGTTTATATTCGATGGTTTAGATGAATTCAAACACAAAATCGATTTTGCGGACAGTCGGAGAGATACGGAACCAAAGCACCAGTGCCCAGATCCCGAGTGGTGGTGTGAAGTGTCTGACATTGTGTACAGTTTAATCCAGGGCAAGCTGCTCCCAGGGTGTTCAGTGCTGGTGACCACCCGTCCCACTGCGTTACATTTATTGGAAAAGGCGGATATCAGTGTCTGGGCTGAAATCCTGGGATTTGTTGATGAGGAACGAAAGGAATATTTCATCAGACATTTTGAAGATCAGACGGTGGCCGAAGCTGTTTTCAAACACGTGAAGGAGAACGAGATCCTGTACACCATGAGCTACAACCCCTCCTACTGCTGGATCCTCGCTCTGACACTGGGCCCCTTCTTCACACAAAGAGTCAGGGACCCACAGCGAGTTCCCAAGACCATCACCCAACTGTACTCCTACTATATTTACAACATCCTGAAAAACCACGGCCGTGAGATTGAGAACCCCCGTGATGTGTTACTCAGGGTTGGTCAGATGGCCTTCAGAGGAGTGTCCGAGAAGAAGATTGTGTTTACAGATGGAGATTTGATCAACTACAATCTGCAGCCTTCCCAGTTCCTGTCCGGGTTCCTGATGGAGCTTTTGGAGAGAGAGGATTCTGCCCAGAGCGTGGTGTACACATTCCCACACCTCACCATCCAAGAGTTTGTAGCTGCAGTCGCACAATTCCTGAATCCACATCCCGGGGAAATCCTGAAATTCCTCACTGAAGCCCACAACACGACAGATGGGCGATTTGAGGTGTTTCTCCGTTTTGTTGCTGGTCTGTCCTCCCCAATGACAGCTCGGGGCCTGGAGGAGTTTCTGGGTCCATTTCCTAATGCAACAACCTGCCGGGTGATTGACTGGGTGAAGGAGGAGGTTAAACGCCAGAGTGGAAACACATGGAGTGAAGCTGGTAAAAGGAGGCTCCTGAACACATTGCACTACTTGTTTGAGTCTCAGAATCGTGGACTGGCTCAGGCCGCACTGGGATCTGTGAAAACACTTTCATTCAGTAGAATGACACTGACCCCGATTGACTGCGCGGTCCTGTCTCATGTCATCGGACTCTGTGATACAATAAAGCACCTCGACCTGGAGGACTGCCACATTCAGTGTGAAGGAATCCAGCGGCTGGGACCCGGG
Organism: Hemitrygon akajei; assembly: GCF_048418815.1. NCBI lineage: Eukaryota > Metazoa > Chordata > Chondrichthyes > Myliobatiformes > Dasyatidae > Hemitrygon > Hemitrygon akajei. The sequence continues at coordinate 5,601,345 of NW_027331944.1, read as the reverse complement.
CTGCACAAGTGCCAGGAGTTGAGGTAACTTGATTTATCTCTCACTCTGAACTGTGAAACTGTTCTATTGTGTCATTTCAATGAAAAGGGATTTGGGTTAAACTGTGATAAATCAGATTGTGAAGAATTGTGACAAATGCCCAGGGGATCGGTCAGTAATTCCCCAAGGACGGGAGGGTTCTGTGGTTCCTTGTGAAGAGATGTTGGAGACTTCATCAGATCAGTGAATAACGACCATTGGTTTAATGGTAGTAAATCACAGGAATGGCCGTGTTTCCTGCTGCCTGTGACACGTCCATTGACAATGTTCCTTCTCACTGTTACTGACACCCAGACCGACACTGATTGCAGCAGGTGGGTCAGAGATTCACACCCCCTTCCCGGTGAGGGACAAGAAACCGTCAGCAGACTGTCCCAGTGAGAAGGAAAGAAATACCATTGTGAGATTGTCCTCCACTGCCCTTGATAGTGTGTGACTTTGCTCACTATCAGATACACAGAGAGCGAGGCCGCATCTCCTCTGGGTCTCTGTTCAGACCCAACACACACGTACAAAAATTTTCTGCATCCTCTCGTCTTGTAGGATTATCGTTTACCTTTGGAATCCTCCTGTGGGACTTTTTATCCCAATCCCCCTTCGATTCTTAGGGATCTCGTCCCCATCCCCATTCCTCCTGTGGACACTCTATTACCCTTTCCTCATCCTCCAGTGAAATGTCTTTTCCCCACCCCCCTTCCTGCGGGATCTTTCTTCCCCATGCCACTTCCTCCTGTGGGTTCTCGCTTCCCCGTTCCCTTCCCTCCAGTGGTATCCCTTCCCATCCCCCCTTCCTCCTGTCAGATCTCTTTTCCCCATCCCCCATCTGCCTATGGGATCTCTCTTCGCAAACCCCGTTCATCCTGTGGGATCTCACTTCCCCATCCCCCTCCCTCCTGTTGGATCTCTCCTCCCCATTCCCCTTCCTCCTGTCGGATCTCTCTTCCCCATCCCCCTTCCTCCTGTGGGATCTCCCTGCCCCATCCCCCTTCCTCCTGTCAGATCTCTTTTCCCCATCTCCCATCCTCCTACGGGATCTCTCTTCGCAAACCCCCTTCATCCTGTGGGATCTCACTTCCCCATCCCCCTCCCTCCTGTTGGATCTCTCCTCCCCATTCCCCTTCCTCCTTCGGATCTCTCTTCCCAATCCCCCTTCCTCCTGTGGGATCTCTCTTCCCCATTCCTCTTCCTCCTCTAGGTTCTCTCTTCCCCATTCCCCTTTCATCCTGTGGGATCTCACTTCCACATCCGCCTCCCTCCTGTTGGATCTCTCCTCCCCATTCCCCTTCCTCCAGTCGGATCTCTCTACACCATCCCCCTTCCTCCTGTGGGATCTCTCTTCCCAATCCTCCTCCTTCCTGTGGGAACTGACCTCCCCATATTCCTTCATAGAATCGTAAAATGATAGAACACTACAGCATAGAAAACAAGCCATTCGGCCCTTCTGCTCTGTGCCAAAACTTTATTCCGCTAGTCCCATTGACCTGCACCCAGTCCATAACACTCCAGACCTCTCCCATCCATGCATCTATCAGATTTATTCTTAAATCTTCAGAGTGTGTCCGCATTTTCCACATCAGATGGCAGCTCGTTCCACACTCTCACAACTCTCTGAGTGAGGACGTTCCCCCTAAACCTTTCCCCTTTCACCCTGAAGCAAAGTCCTTTTGTAATTTATCTCTCCTAATCCGTGTGGAAAGAGCCCATTCACATCTACCCTGTCTATACCCCTCGTAATTGTGTAAACTTCCATCAAATCTCCCCTCATGCTTCTGCGCTCCGAGGAATAAAGTCCTAACCTGTTCAATCTTTCCTTGTAACTCAACTCCTGAAGAGCCGGCAACATCCTCGCAGATCTTTTCCGCACACTTTCAGTCTTACTGATATCCGTCCTATAGTTCAGTGACCAGAACTGCACACAATACTCCAAATTTGGCCTCACCAATGTCTTATACAACCTCACCATAACATTCCAACTCCTATACTCAACTTTGATTTATGAATGCCAGGATGCCAAAAGCCTTCTTTACAACCCTGTCTCCCTGTGACGCCACTTTCAGGGAATTATGTATCTGAACTCCCAGATCCCTTTCTTCCTGCGCACTCCTCAGTGCCCTACCATTTACTGTGTATGTCCTACCTTGATTTGTCCTTCCAAAATGGAACACCTCACACTTGTCTGCATTAAATTCCATCTGCCACTTTCTGGCCCATGTTGCCAGTTGGTCCAGATCCCTCTGCAAGCTTTGAAAGCCTTCCTCGCTGTCCACAACGCCTCCAATCTTAGTGTCATCAGCAAACTTGCTGATCCAATTTATCACATTATCATCTAGATCATTGATATAGACAACAAACAACAATGGTTCCAGCACAGATCCCTGAGACACACCACTAGTCACAGGCCTCCAGTCTGAGAAGCAATGATCCGCTACCACTCTCTGGCTTCTCACACACAGCCAATTTCGAATCCAATCTACAAACTCTCCATGGATACCTACTGTCTAAACCTTCTGAACTAACCTCCCATGTGGAACCTTGTCAAAAGCCTTACTAAAGTTCATGTAGACAACATCCACAGCCTTTCCTTCATGTGCATTCTTGGTAACCTCCTCGAAAAACACTACAGGATACATTAAACACGATCGACCATGAACAAAGCCATGCTGACTATCTTTAATCAGCCCTTGGTTGTCCAAATCCTTGTATATCCGGTCTCTCAGAACACCTTCCAATAATTTACCTAATACCGATGTCAGGCTCACTGGCCAGTAATTACCTGGTGCACTTTTGGAGCCTTTTTCAAACAACGGAACAACATGAGCTACCCTCCAATCCTCGGGCACCGCACTTGTGGCGAAGGACATTTTAAATATTTCTGCCAGGACCCCTGCAATTTCTACACTAGTCTCTCTCAAGGTCCGAGAAAATATCATGTCAGGCCTGGGGGATTTATTTACCTTTATTTGCTGTAAGGCAGTAAGCACCTCCTCCTCTTTAATCTCTATATGTTCCATAAAACATAGAATAGTACAGCACATTACAGGCCCTTCGGCCCACAATGTTGTGCCGACCCTCAAACCCTGCCTGCCAAATAAACCCCACCTTAAATTCCTCCATATGCCTGTCTAGTAGTCTCTTAAACTTCACTAGTGTATCTGCCTCCACCACTGCCTCAGGCAGTGCATTCCACGCAGAAACCACTCTCTGAGTGAAAAACCTTCCTCTAATATCCCCCTTGAACTTCCCTCCCCTTACCTTAAAGCCATGTCCTCTTGTACTGAACAGTGTTGCTCTGGGGAAGAGGCGCTGGCTGTCCACTCTGTCTATTCCTCTTAATATCTTGTACACCTCTATCATGTCTCCTCTCATCCTCCTTCTTTCCAAAGAGTAAAGCCCTAGCTCCCTTCATCTCTGATCAAAATCCATACTCTCTAAACCAGGCAGAATCCTGGTAAATCTCCTCTGTACCCTTTCCAATGCTTCCACATCCTTCCTATAGTGAGGTGACCAGAACTGGACACAGTACTCCCAGTGTGGCCTAACTAGAGTTTTATAGAGCTGCATCATTACATCGCGTCTCTTAAACTCTGTCCCTTGACTTATGAAAGCTAACACCCCATAAGCTTTCTTAACTACCCTATCTACCTGTGAGGCAACTTTCAGGAATCTGTGGACATGTATCCCCTGATCCCTCTGCTCCTCCACACTACCAATTATCCTGCCATTTACTTTGTACTTTGCCTTGGAGTTTGTCCTTCCGAAGTGTACCACCTCACACTTCTCCGGGTTGAACTCCATCTGCCACTTCTCAGCCCACTTCTGCATCCTATCAATGTCTCTCTGCAATCTTCGACAATCCTCTACACTGTCTACAACACCACCAACCTTTGTGTTGTCTGCAAACTTGCCAACCCACCCTTCTACCCCCACATCCATGTCGTTAATAAAAATCACAAAAAGAAGAGGTCCCAGAACAGATCCTTGCGGGACACCACTAGTCACAACCCTCCAATCTGATTGTTCTACCTCCACCATGACCATCTGCCTTCTGCAGGCAAGCCAATTCTGAATCCACCTGGCCAAACTTCCCTGGATCCTATGCCTTCTGACTTTCTGAGTAAGCCTACCGTGTGGAACCTTGTCAAATGCCTTACTAAAATCCTTGTAGATCACATCCACTGCACTACCCTCATCTATATGCCTGGTCACCTCCTCAGAGAACTCTATCAGGCTTGTTAGGCACGATCTGCCCTTCACAAAGCCATGCTGACTGTCCCTGATCAGACCATGATTCTCTAAATGCCCATAGATCCTATCTCTAAGAATCTTTTCCAACAGCTTTCCCACCACAGATGTAAGGCTCACTGGCCTATAATTACCTGGACTAGCCCTACTACCTTTTTTGAACAAGGGGACAGCATTCACCTCCCTCCAATCCTCCCGTACCATTCCCGTGGACAACGAGAACATAAAGATCCTAGCCAGAGGTTCAGCAATCTCTTCCCTTGCCTCGTGGAGCAGTCTGGGGAATATTCCGACAGGCCCCAGAAACTTATCCGGCCTAATGTATTTTAACAACTCCAACACCTCCTCTCCCTTAATATCAACATGCTCCAGAACATCAACCTCACTCATATTGTCCTCACCGTCATCAAGTTCCCTCTCATTGGTGAATACTGAAGAGAAGTATTCATTGAGGACCTCACTCACTTCCACAGCCTCCAGGCACATCTTCCCACCTTTATCTCTAATCGGTCCTACCATCATTCCTGTCATCCTATTGTTCCTCACATAATTGAAGGATGCCTTGGGGTTTTCCTTTACCCTACTCGCCAAGGCCTTCTCATGCCCCCTTCTTGCTCTTCTCAGCCCCTTCTTAAGCTCCTTTCTTGCTACCCTATATTCCTCAATAGACCCATCTGATCCTTGCTTCCTAAACCTCGTGTATGCTGCCTTCTTCCACCTGACTAGATTTTCCACTTCACTTGTCACCCATGGTTCCTTCACCCTACCATTCTTTATCTTCCTCAGCGGGACAAATTAATCCCTGACATCCTACAAGAGATCCTTAAACATCGACCACATGTCCATAGTACATTTCCCTGCAAAAACATCATCCCAATTCACACCCGCAAGTTCTAGTCTTATAGCCTCATAATTTGCCCTTCCCCAATTAAAAATTTTCCTGTCCTCTCTGATTCTATCCTTTTTCATGATAATGCTAAAGGCCAGGAAGCGGTGATCACTGTCCCCCAGATGCTCACCCATTGAGAGATCCGTGACCTGACCCGGTTCGTTACGTAATACTAGATCTAGTATGGCATTCCTCCTCGTTGGCCTGTCAACATACTGAGACAGGAATCCATCCTGGACACACTTAACAAACTCTGCCCCATCTAAACCCTTGGAACTAATCAAGTGCCAATCAATATTAGGGAAGTTAAAGTCACCCATGATAACAACTCTGTTATTTTTGCACCTTTCCAAAATCTGCCTCCCAATCTGCTCCTCGGTATCTCTGCTGCAACCAGGGGGCCTATAGGATACCCCCGTAGAGTATCTGCTCCCTTCCTGTTCCTGACTTCCACACATACTGACTCAAAAGAGGATCCTGCTACATTACCCACCCTTTCTGTAGCTGTAATAGTATCCCTGACCTGTAATGCCACCCGTCCTCCCCTTTTCCCCCCTCTCTATCCCTTTTAAAACAATGAAATCCAGGAATATTGAGAATCCATTCCTGTCCTGGTGCCAGCCAAGTCTCCGTAATGGCCACTACATCATAATTCCATGTTTGTATCCAACCTCTCAGTTCATCACCTTTGTTCCTGATGCTTCTTGCATTGAAGTACAGGCACTTTAGCCCTTCTACCTTACTGCCTTTATGCCCTTTATTCTGCTGCTCTTTCCTCAAAGCCTCTCTATGTGTTAGATCTGGCTTTACTCCATGCACTTCTTTCACTGCTCTATCGCTCTGGGTCCCATCCCCCTTGCAAATTAGTTTAAACCCTCCCGAACCATGCTAGCAAACCTACCAGCAAGGATATTGCTCCCCCTCGAGTTCAAATCAGCCCATCCAATCTGTACAGGTCCCACCTTCCCCAGAAGAGATCCCAATGGTCCGAAAATCTAAAACTCTGCCCCTGCAGCAACTCCTCAGCCACGCATTCAACTGCCATCTCCTCCAATTCTTACCATCACTATCACGTAGCACTGGCAGCAATCCTGAGAACACCACCCTTGAGGTCCTGTTCTTCAGCCTTCTGCCTAGTTCCCGAAACTCACCCTTCAGGACCTCATCCCTCTTCCTGCCTATGTCATTGGTCCCAACATGTATCACGACTTCTGGTTGCTTTCCCTCTCGTACCAGAGTGCCATGTACCCAGTCAGACACATCCCGGACCCTGGCACCCGGGAGGCAACAAACCTTGCGGGTTTCCTTCTCATGTACACAAAATCTCCTGTCTGCTCCCCTGTCTATAGAGTCTCCAATGACGACAGCTCTCCTCCTCTCCGTCCCACCCTTCTGCATCACAGGGTCAGACTCAGTGCCAGAGGCCCTGCCACCGTGACTCACACCTGGTCGGTCGTCCTCACCAACAGCATCCAGGACGGTAAACTTATTATTCAGGGGAATGGCTACAGGGGTGCTCTGCACCTCCTGTCTACTCTCCTTCGCTTTCCCCCCTCGGACTGTCACCCAACGACCTGCTTCCGGCAGCCTCGGTGTGACTACCTCCCTGTAGCTCTCATCTATGTCTGCCTCATTCTCCCTTATGAGTCGAAGGTCATCCAGCTGCTGCTCCAGATTCCTCACACTGTCTTCCAGATCGCCCAGCCGCAAGCACTTCTGGCAGATGTGACTCTGCGGGAGAGGGGAGTTCCCCCAAGACTGCCACATCTCACAGGAGAGGCACATCACCGTCTCAGGAGGCATTGTAAAGACCTGTCAAAGCCTCAAATCTCCACTCACTCACTGGCCGCTTTCCACAGGCCGCTCAGCTTGAGCTACCCCTCTATTTATTTGTTTGAGCTTTTCAAACTGCTTGGTCAATCAGCTGCTTTCTGCTGAGTCTGAGCTATTCAAATCTTGGTTGTCTTGATTTGCACAGTCCAACTGCCAAAACTGCCAGAATCCCTCGAGTCAAAGCCTCAAATTTCCACTCTTTCACTGGCCCACTCACTCACTGGCCACGTTCCATGACTCTACTGTTTGTTTCCTGTAATTCCATATCCACTATGCCTGTTTCCTGAGTAGACACTGACGCAAAAAAACTGTTTAAGATCTTCCCCATCTCGTGATGCTCCACACATAGACAACCACTCTGATCTTCTGGTGGACCAATTTTGTCCTTTACTATCCTTTTACTCTTAATATACTCGTAGAAACCCTTCGGGTTTACCTTCACATTATCTGCCAACACAACCTCATGTCTTCTTTTTGCCTTCCTGATTTCCTTCTTTAGTATTCCCTTACATTCTCTATACTCTTCAAGTATCTCATTTGTTCCTTGTTGCCTGTACCTGCTAAACACCTATTTAACCAGATCGCCAATATCCCTTGAAAAACAAGGTTCCCTATCCCTGTTAACTTTGCCTTTAATCCTGGCAGGAACATGCAAACTCCGGATGTAAGCGCAGTTCAGTAACTCCACTTACTGAATACATCATTGCCAGAAAACAACTTATCCCAATCCACTCTTCCCAGATCCTCTCTCATTTCCACAAAATTGGCCCTTCTCCAGTTCAGAACCTCAACTGGTGGACCAGTCCTATCCTTATCCATAATTATCTTGAAACTAATGACATTATGGTCACTGGACCCAAAATGTTCGCTTACACATACTTCTGTCACCTGACCTGTCTGATTCCCTAATAGGTCAGGTTCTGCACCCTCTCTCGTTGGTACCTCAATATATAGATTTAGAAAACTTTCCTGAACACATTCGACAAACTCCACGCCATCTAACCCTTTCACAGAGTGGGAGTCCAGGTCAATATGTGGGAAGTTAAAATCCCCTATGATTACAACTTTCTGTTTCTTACATTGGTGTGCTAACTCTCTACAGATTTGCTCCCCCAATTCTCTCTGACTATTGGGCCGTATATAATAATACCCTATTAGTGTGGTCACTCCTTTCCCGTTCCTCAGCTCCACCCATACGGCCTCTGTAGACGAGCCCTCCGGGCTGTCCCGTCTACGCACAGCTGTGAGATTCTCCCTGACTAGTAATGCCACTCCTCCCCCTTTCACCCCTCCCCCTCTATCACGTCTGAAACAACTGAACCTCGGAACATGAAGCTGCCAGTCCTGCCCCTCCTGCAAAGCAAGTCTTACTAATAGCAATAATGTCGAAATCATCATGTGCCAATCCACGCCCTAAACTCATCTGCCTTCCCTACAATACTCCTTGCATTGAAATAGATGCACCTGAGAACATTTCTATCACGTACAAACCATTGAGATCTGTCTATACAGGCAGTCCTCACATGACCATTATCCTCCTCCACATCACTATCTGCTCTAACACTCTGCCCCCTCCCCCTGCAACCTTGTTTAAAACCCCCGGAGCAGAACTTGCTAACCCACCGGCAAGGATGTTAGTCCCCCTCCAGTTCAGGTGCAAACTGCCCAATTCGAACGGGTCCCACCTCCCCTGGAAGAAAGCCCAATTGTCCAGAAACATGAACCCCTCCCTCAGGCACCATCCCCTCAGCCACGTATTTAGCTGCATTATTTCTAGCCTCACTAGCACGTGGCATGGGCAGCAATCCTCCTGTGGGATCTCACTTTCCCATCCCCCATTCATCCTCTGGGCTCTCTGTTCCCACTCCCCCTTCCTGCTGTTGGATCTCTCCTCAGCATTCCCCTTCCTCCCGTGGGATCTCTCTTCCCCATCCCCCTTCCTCCTGTGGGATCTCACATCCCCATCCCCCTTCCTTCAGTGGGATCTCTCTATCCCGTCCCCCTTCCTCCTGTGGGATCTCTCTTCCCCATCCCCCTTCCTCCTGTGGGATCTCTCTTCCCCATCCCCCTTCCTCCTGTGGGAACTCTCTTCCCCATTCCCCTTCCACCTGTGGGATCTCTCATCCCCATTCCCCTTCCTCCAGTGGGATCTCTCTTCCCCATTCCACTTCCTCCTGTGGGATCTCTCTCCCCCATCCCCCTTCCTCCTGTGGGATCTCTCTTCCCCATCCCCCTTCCTCCTGTGGGATCTCTCTTCCCCATCCCGCTTCCTCCTGTGGGATCTCTCTTCCCCATCCCCCTTCCTCCAGTGGGATCTCTCTTCCCCATCCCGCTTCCTCCAGTGGGATCTCTCTTCCCCATCCCCCTTCCTCCTGTGGGATAGCTCTTCCCCATCCCCCTTCCTCCTATGGGAACTCACTTCTACATCCGCTTCCTCTTGTGGGATCTCCCTTCCACATTCCCCTTCCTCCTGTGGGATCTCTCTATCCCGTCCCCATTCCTCCTGTGGGATCACTCTCCCCCATCCCCCTTCCTCCTGTGGGATCACTCTCCCCCATCCCCCTTCCTCCAGTGGGATCACTCTCCCCCATCCCCCTTTCTCCTGTGGGATCTCTCTCCCCCATCCCCCTTCCTCCTGTGGGAACTCTCTTCCCCATCCCCCTTCCTCCTGTGGGATCTCCCTGCCCCATCCCCCTTCCTCCTGTGGGATCACTCTCCCCGGTCCCCCTTCCTCCTGCGGGATCACTCTCCCCCATCCCCCTTCCTCCTGCGGGATCACCCTCCCCCATCCCGATTCCTCCTGCGGGATCTCACTGCCCATTCCCACTTCCTCCTGCGGGATCACACTGCCCCATCTCCCTTCATCCTGCGGGATCACTCCCCCCCCCCCCATCCCCCTTCCTCCTGTGGGATCTTTCTCCCCCATCCCCCTTCCTCCTGTGGGATCTCTCTCCCCCATCCCCCTTCCTCCTGTGGGATCTCTGTTCCCCATCCCCCTTCCTTTTGTGGGTTCGCTCTCCCCCATCCCCCTTCCTCCTGTGGGATCTCTCTCCCCCATCCCTCTTCCTCCTGTGGGATCTCTCTCCCACATCCCTCTTCCTCTTGTGGGATCTCTCCCCCCCATCCCCTTCCTCCTGTGGGATCTATCTCCCCATCCCCCTTCCCACTGTGGGATCACTCTCCCCCATCCCCCATCCTCTTGTGGGATCACTCTCCCTCATCCCCCTTCCTCCTCTGGGATCTCTCTGCCCCATCCCAATTCCTCTTGTGGGATCTCTCTCCCCCATCCCCCTTCCTCCTGCGGGAACTCCCCCATCCCCCATCCTCCTGCGGTATCTCCCTCCCCCATCCCCCTGTCACCTGAGGGATCTCTCTCCGCCATCCCCCTTCTTTCTGCGGGATCTCTCTCCCTCATCCCCCTTTCTGCTGTGGGAACTCTCTCCCCCATCCCCCTTCCTCCTGTGGGATCTCTGTTCCCCATCCGCCTACCTCTTGTGGGATCTCTCTACCCCATTCTCCTTCCTCCTGTGGGATCTCTCTCCCCCATCCCCCTTCCTCCTGTGGGATCTCTCTTCCCCATTCCCCGTCCTCCTGTGGGATCTCTCATCCCCATTCCCCTTCCTCCTGTGGGATCTCTCTCCCCCCATCCCCCTTCCTCCTGTGGGATCTCTCTCCCCCATCCCCCTTCCTCCTGTGGGATCTCTTTCCCCCATCCCCCTTTCTCCTGTTGGATCTCTCTCCCCCATCTGCCTTCCCCTTGTGGGATCTCTGTCCTCCATCCCTCTTCCTCTTGTGGGATCTCTCTGTCCCATCCCCCTTCCTCCAGCGGGATCTCTCTGTCCCATCCCCCTTCCTCCAGCGGGATCTCTCTCCCCCATCCTCCTGCGGGATCTCCCTCCCCCATCCCCCTGCCACCTGAGGGATCTCTCTCCGCCATTCCCCTTCCTCCTGCGGGATCTCTCTCCATCATCCTCCTTTCTTCTGTGGGATCTGTCTCCCCCATCCCCCTTCCTCCTGTGGCATCTCCGTTCCCCAACCCCCTACCTCTTGTGGGATCTCCCTTCCCCATCCCCCTACCTCTTGTGGGATCTCCCTTCCCCATCCCCATTCCTCCTGTGGGATCTCTCTCCCCCATCTCCCTTCCTCCTGTGGGATCTCTCTGCCACATCCCCCTTCCTCCTGCGGGATCTCTCTCCCCCATCCCCCTTCCTCCTGCGGGTTCTCACTGCCCATTCCCCTTTCCTCCTGCGGGATCTCCCTCCCGATTCAACCTTCCTCCTGCGGGAACACACTGCCCCATGCCCCTTCCTCCTGCGGGAACACTCTCCCCCCATCCCCCTTCCTCCTGTGGGATCTCTCTCCCCCATCCCCCTTCCTCCTGTGGGATCTCTCTCCCCCATTCCCCCATCCCCCTTCCGCCTGTGGTATCTCTCTCCCCCATCCCCCTTCCTCCTGTGGGATCTGTCTCCCCCATCCCCCTTCCTCCTGTGGGATCTCCGTTCTCCAACCCCTACCTCTTGTGGGATCTCCCTTCCCCATCCCCCTACCTCTTGTGGGATCTCCCTTCCCCATCCCCCTTCCTCCTGTGGGATCTCTCTCCCCCATCTCCCTTCCTCCTGTGGGATCTCTCTGCCACATCCCCCTTCCTCCTGCGGGATCTCTCTCCCCCATCCCCCTTCCTCCTGCGGGATCTCACTGCCCATTCCCCTTTCCTCCTGCGGGATCTCCCTCCCGATTCCCCCTGTCACCTGAGGGATCTCTCTCCGCCATCCCCCTTCTTTCTGCGGGATCTCTCTCCCTTATCCCCCTTTCTGCTGTGGGAACTCTCTCCCCCATCCCCCTTCCTCCTGTGGGATCTCCGTTCCCCATCCGCCTACCTCTTGTGGGATCTCTCTACCCCATTCCCCTTCCTCCTGTGGGATCTCTCTCCCCCATCCCCCTTCCTCCTGTGGGATCTCTCTTCCCCATTCCCCGTCCTCCTGTGGGATCTCTCATCCCCATTCCCCTTCCTCCTGTGGGATCTCTCTCCCCCATCCCCCTTCCTCCTGTGGGATCTCTTTCCCCCATCCCCCTTTCTCCTGTTGGATCTCTCTCCCCCATCTCCCTTCCCCTTGTGGGATCTCTGTCCTCCATCCCTCTTCCTCTTGTGGGATCTCTCTGTCCCATCCCCCTTCCTCCAGCGGGATCTCTCTGCCCCATCCCCCTTCCGCCAGCGGGATCTCTCTCCCCCATCCTCCTGCGGGATCTCCCTCCCCCATCCCCCTGCCACCTGAGGGATCTCTCTCCGCCATTCCCCTTCCTCCTGCGGGATCTCTCTCCATCATCCTCCTTTCTTCTGTGGGATCTGTCTCCCCCATCCCCCTTCCTCCTGTGGCATCTCCGTTCCCCAACCCCCTACCTCTTGTGGGATCTCCCTTCCCCATCCCCCTACCTCTTGTGGGATCTCCCTTCCCCATCCCCATTCCTCCTGTGGGATCTCTCTCCCCCATCTCCCTTCCTCCTGTGGGATCTCTCTGCCACATCCCCCTTCCTCCTGCGGGATCTCTCTCCCCCATCCCCCTTCCTCCTGCGGGATCTCACTGCCCATTCCCCTTTCCTCCTGCGGGATCTCCCTCCCGATTCAACCTTCCTCCTGCGGGAACACACTGCCCCATGCCCCTTCCTCCTGCGGGAACACTCTCCCCCATCCCCCTTCCTCCTGTGGGATCTCTCTCCCCCATCCCCCTTCCTCCTGTGGGATCTCTCTCCCCCATTCCCCCATCCCCCTTCCGCCTGTGGTATCTCTCTCCCCCATCCCCCTTCCTCCTGTGGGATCTCTCTCCCCCATCCCTCTTCCTCCTGTGGGATCTCTCTCCCCCATCCCTCTTCCTCTTGTGGGATATCTCTCCCCGATCCCCATTCCTTTTGTGGGATCTCTCTCCCCCGTACCCCTTCCTCCTGCACGATCTCTCTGCCCCTTCCCCCTTCCTCCTGTGGGATCTCTGTTCCCCATCCCCCTTCCTCCTGCGGGATCTCACTGCCCATTCCCCCTTCCTCCTGCGGGATCTACCTCCCCATTCCCCCATCATCCTGCGGGATCACACTGCCCCATCCCCCTTCCTCCTGCGGGATCACAATGCCCCATCCCCGTTCCTCCTGTGGGATCTCTCTCCCCCATCCCCGTTCCTCCTGAGGGATCTCACTCCCCCATCCCCCTTCCTCCTGTGGGATCTCCGTTCCCCATCCGCCTACCTCTTGTGGGATCTCTCTACCCCATTCCCCTTCCTCCTGTGGGATCTCTCTCCCCCATCCCCCCTTCCTCCTGTGGGATCTCTCTTCCCCATTCCCCGTCCTCCTGTGGGATCTCTCATCCCCATTCCGCTTCCTCCTGTGGGATCTCTCTCCCCCATCCCCCTTCCTCCTGTGGGAACTCTTTCCCCCATCCCCCTTTCTCCTGTTTGATCTCTCTCCCCCATCTCCCTTCCCCTTGTGGGATCTCTGTCCTCCATCCCTCTTCCTCTTGTGGGATCTCTCTGTCCCATCCCCCTTCCTCCAGCGGGATCTCTCTGCCCCATCCCCCCTTCCGCCAGCGGGATCTCTCTCCCCCATCCTCCTGCGGGATCTCCCTCCCCCATCCCCCTGCCACCTGAGGGATCTCTCTCCGCCATTCCCCTTCCTCCTGCGGGATCTCTCTCCATCATCCTCCTTTCTTCTATGGGATCTGTCTCCCCCATCCCCCTTCCTCCTGTGGGATCTCCGTTCCCCTACCCCCTACCTCTTGTGGGATCTCCCTTCCCCATCCCCCTACCTCTTGTGGGATCTCCCTTCCCAATCCCCATTCCTCCTGTGGGATCTCTCTCCCCCATCTCCCTCCTGTGGGATCTCTCTGCCACATCCCCCTTCCTCCTGCGGGATCTCTCTCCCCCATCCCCCTTCCTCCTGCGGGATCTCACTGCCCATTCCCCTTTCCTCCTGCGGGATCTCCCTCCCGATTCCCCCTTCCTCCTGCGGGAACATACTGCCCCATGCCCCTTCCTCCTGCGGGAACACTCTCCCGCATCCCCCTTCCTCCTGTGGGATCTCTCTCCCCCATCCCCCTTCCTCCTGTGGGATCTCACTCCCCCATTCCCCCATCCCCCTTCCGCCTGTGGTATCTCTCTCCTCCATCCCCCTTCCTCCTGTGGGATCTCTCTCCCCCATCCCTCTTCCTCCTGTGGGATCTCTCTCCCCCATCCCTCTTCCTCTTGTGGGATCTCTCTCCCCGATCCCCATTCCTTTTGTGGGATCTCTCTCCCCCGTACCCCTTCCTCCTGCACGATCTCTCTGCCCCTTCGCCCTTCCTCCTGTGGTATCTCTCACCCCGGTCCCCCTTCCTCCTGTGGGATCTCTGTTCCCCATCCCCCTTCCTCCTGCGGGATCTCACTGCCCATTCCCCCTTCCTCCTGCGGGATCTCACTGCCCCATCCCGCTTTCTCCTCCGGGATCACAATGCCCCATCCCCGTTCCTCCTGTGGTATCTCTCTCCCCCATCCCCCTTCCTCCGGCGGGATCTCACTGCCCATTCCCCCTTCCTCCTGTGGGATCTCACTGCCCATTCCCCCTTCCTCCTGCGGGATCTCCCTCCCCATTCCCCCATCCTCCTGCGGGATCACACTGCCCCATCCCCCTTTCTCCTCCGGAATCACAATGCCCCATCCCCGTTCCTCCTGTGGTATCTCTCTCCCCCATCCCCCTTCCTCCTGTGGGATCTCACTCCCCCATCCCTCTTCCTCCTGTGGGATCTCTCTCCCCCATCCCTCTTCCTCTTGTTGGATCTCTCTCCCCGATCCCCATTCCTTTTGTGGGATCTCTCTCCCCCGTCCCCCTTCCTCCTGCACGATCTCCCTGCCCCTTCCCCCTTCCTCCTGTGGTATCTCTCACCCCGGTCCCCCTTCCTCCTGTGGGATCTCTGTTCCCCATCCCCCTTCCTCCTGCGGGATCTCCCTCCCCATTCCCCCATCCTCCTGCGGGATCACACTGCCCCATACCCCTTCCTCCTCCGGGATCACAATGCCCCATCACCGTTCCTCCTGTGGGATCTCTCTCCACCATCCCCCTTCCTCCTGTGGGATCTCACTCCCCCATCCCCCTTCCTCCTGCACGATCTCCCTGCCCCTTCCCCCTTCCTCCTGTGGGATCTCTCAACCCGGTCCCCCTTCCTCCTATGGGATCTCTGTTCCCCATCCCCCTTCCTCCTGCGGGATCTCACTGCCCATTCCCCCTTCCTCCTGCGGGATCTCACTGCCCATTCCCCCTTCCTCCTGCGGGATCTCACTGCCCATTCCCCCTTCCTCCTGCGGGATCTACCTCCCCATTCCCCCATCATCCTGCGGGATCACACTGCCCCATCCCCCTTCCTCCTGCGGGATCACAATGCCCCATCCCCGTTCCTCCTGTGGGATCTCTCTCCCCCATCCCCCTTCCTCCTGTGGGATCTCTCTTCCCCATTCCCCGTCCTCCTGTGGGATCTCTCATCCCCATTCCCCTTCCTCCTGTGGGATCTCTCTCCCCCATCCCCCTTCCTCCTGTGGGATCTCTTTCCCCCATCCCCCTTTCTCCTGTTGGATCTCTCTCCCCCATCTCCCTTCCCCTTGTGGGATCTCTGTCCTCCATCCCTCTTCCTCTTGTGGGATCTCTCTGTCCCATCCCCCTTCCTCCAGCGGGATCTCTCTGCACCATCCCCCTTCCGCCAGCGGGATCTCTCTCCCCCATCCTCCTGCGGGATCTCCCTCCCCCATCCCCCTGCCACCTGAGGGATCTCTCCCCGCCATTCCCCTTCCTCCTGCGGGATCTCTCTCCATCATCCTCCTTTCTTCTGTGGGATCTGTCTCCCCCATCCCCCTTCCTCCTGTGGGATCTCCGTTCCCCAACCCACTACCTCTTGTGGGATCTCCCTTCCCCATCCCCCTACCTCTTGTGGGATCTCCCTTCCCCATCCCCATTCCTCCTGCGGGATCTCTCTCCCCCATCCCCCTTCCTCCAGCGGGATCTCACTGCCCATTCCCCTTTCCTCCTGCGGGATCTCCCTCCCGATTCCCCCTTCCTCCTGCGGGAACACACTGCCCCATGCCCCTTCCTCCTGCGGGAACACTCTCCCCCATCCCCCTTCCTCCTGTGGGATCTCTCTCCCCCATCCCCATTCCTCCTGTGGGATCTCTCTCCCCCATTCCCCCATCCCCCTTCCGCCTGTGGTATCTCTCTCCCCCATCCCCCTTCCTCCTGTGGGATCTCTCTCCCCCATCCCTCTTCCTCCTGTGGGATCTCTCTCCCCCATCCCTCTTCCTCTTGTGGGATCTCTCTCCCCGATCCCCATTCCTTTTGTGGGATCTCTCTCCCCCGTACCCCTTCCTCCTGCACGATCTCTCTGCCCCTTCCCCCTTCCTCCTGTGGTATCTCTCACCCCGGTCCCCCTTCCTCCTGTGGGATCTCTGTTCCCCATCCCCCTTCCTCCTGCGGGATCTCACTGCCCATTCCCCCTTCCTCCTGCGGGATCTCACTGCCCCATCCCGCTTTCTCCTCCGGGATCACAATGCCCCATCCCCGTTCCTCCTGTGGTATCTCTCTCCCCCATCCCCCTTCCTCCTGTGGGATCTCACTGCCCATTCCCCCTTCCTCCTGTGGGATCTCACTGCCCATTCCCACTTCCTCCTGCGGGATCTCCCTCCCCATTCCCCCATCCTCCTGCGGGATCACACTGCCCCATCCCCCTTTCTCCTCCGGGATCACAATGCCCCATCCCCGTTCCTCCTGTGGTATCTCTCTCCCCCATCCCCCTTTCTGCTGTGGGAACTCTCTCCCCCATCCCCCTTCCTCCTGTGGGATCTCCGTTCCCCATCCGCCTACCTCTTGTGGAATCTCTCTACCCCATTCCCCTTCCTCCTGTGGGATCTCTCTCCCCCATCCCCCTTCCTCCTGTGGGATCTCTCTTCCCCATTCCCCGTCCTCCTGTGGGATCTCTCATCCCCATTCCCCTTCCTCCTGTGGGATCTCTCTCCCCCATCCCCCTTCCTCCTGTGGGATCTCTCTCCCCCATCCCCCTTCCTCCTGTGGGATCTCTTTCCCCCATCCCCCTTTCTCCTGTTGGATCTCTCTCCCCCATCTCCCTTCCCCCTGTGGGATCTCTGTCCTCCATCCCTCTTCCTCTTGTGGGATCTCTCTGTCCCATCCCCCTTCCTCCAGCGGGATCTCTCTGCCCCATCCCCCTTCCGCCAGCAGGATCTCTCTCCCCCATCCTCCTGCGGGATCGATCTCCCCCATCCCCCTGCCACCTGAGGGATCTCTCTCCGCCATTCCCCTTCCTCCTGCTGGATCTCTCTCCATCATCCTCCTTTCTTCTGTGGGATCTGTCTCCCCCATCCCCCTTCCTCCTGTGGGATCTCCGTTCCCCAACCCCCTACCTCTTGTGGGATCTCCCTTCCCCATCCCCCTTCCTCCTGTGGGATCTCCCTTCCCCATCCCCATTCCTCCTGTGGGATCTCTCTGCCACATCCCCCTTCCTCCTGCGGGATCTCTCTCCCCCATCCCCCTTCCTCCTGCGGGATCTCACTGCCAATTCCCCTTTCCTCCTGCGGGATCTCCCTCCCGATTCCCCCTACCTCCTGCGGGAACACAAGTGCCCCATGCCCCTTCCTCCTGCGGGAACACTCTCCCCCATCCCCCTTCCTCCTGTGGGATCTCTCTCCCCCATCCCCCTTCCTCCTGTGGGATCTCTCTCCCCCATTCCGCCATCCCCCTTCCGCCTGTGGTATCTCTGTCCCCCATCCCCCTTCCTCCTGTGGGATCTCTCTCCCCCATCCCTCTTCCTCCTGTGGGATCTCTCTCCCCCATCCCTCTTCCTCTTGTGGGATCTCTCTCCCCGATCCCCATTCCTTTTGTGGGATCTCTCTCCCCTATACCCCTTCCTCCTGCATGATCTCTCTGCCCCTTCCCCCTTCCTCCTGTGGTATCTCTCACCCCGGTCCCCCTTCCTCCTGTGGGATCTCTGTTCCCCATCCCCCTTCCTCCTGCGGGATCTCACTGCCCATTCCCCCTTCCTCCTGCGGGATCTCACTGCCCCATCCCGCTTTCTCCTCCGGGATCACAATGCCCCATCCCCGTTCCTCCTGTGGTATCTCTCTCCCCCATCCCCCTTCCTCCTGTGGGATCTCTCACCCCGGTCCCCCTTCCTGCTGTGGGATATCTGTTCCCCATCCCCCTTCCTCCTGCGGGATCTCACTGCCCATTCCCCCTTCCTCCTGTGGGATCTCACTGCCCATTCCCCCTTCCTCCTGTGGGATCTCTCTCTCCCATCCCCCCTTCCTCCTGTGGGATCTCGCTCCCCCATTCCCCTTCCTCCTGTGGGATCTCACTCCCCCATCCCCCTTACTCCTGTGGGATCTCTTTCCCCCATCCCCCTTCCTCCTGTGGGATCTCTCTCCCCCATCCCTCTTCCTCC
The DNA here is from genome assembly GCF_048418815.1 of Hemitrygon akajei. Taxonomy (NCBI): domain Eukaryota; kingdom Metazoa; phylum Chordata; class Chondrichthyes; order Myliobatiformes; family Dasyatidae; genus Hemitrygon; species Hemitrygon akajei. Next base: position 5,582,890 of record NW_027331944.1, on the reverse strand, counting down.
TGTGGGATCTCTCTCCCCCATCCCTCATCCTCTTGTGGGATCTCTCTCCCCGATCCCCATTCCTTTTGTGGGATCTCTCTCCCCCGTCCCCCTTCCTCCTGCACGATCTGTCTGCCCCTTCCCCCTTCCTCCTGTGGTATCTCTCACCCCGGTCCACCTTCCTCCTGTGGGATCTCTGTTCCCCATCCCCCTTCCTCCTGCGGGATCTCACTGCCCATTCCCCCTTCCTCCTGCGGGATCTCACTGCCCCATCCCGCTTTCTCCTCCGGGATCACAATGCCCCATCCCCGTTCCTCCTGTGGTATCTCTCTCCCCCCATCCCCCTTCCTCCTGTGGGATCTCTCACCTCGGTCCCCCTTCCTGCTATCTGTTCCCCATCCCCCTTCCTCCTGCGGGATCTCACTGCCCATTCCCCCTTCCTCCTGTGGGATCTCACTGCCCATTCCCCCTTCCTCCTGCGGGATCTCCCTCCCCATTCCCCCATCCTCCTGCGGGATCACACTGCCCCATCCCCCTTTCTCCTCCGGGATCACAATGCCCCATCCCCGTTCCTCCTGTGGTATCTCTCTCCCCCATCCCCCTTCCTCATGTGGGATCTCTCTCCCCCATCCCTCTTCCTCCTGTGGGATCTCTCTCCCCCATCCCTCTTCCTCCTGTGGGATCTCTCTCCCCCATCCCTCTTCCTCTTGTGGGATCTCTCTCCCCGATCCCCATTCCTTTTGTGGGATCTCTCTCCCCCGTCCCCCTTCCTCCTGCACGATCTCCCTGCCCCTTCCCCCTTCCTCCTGTGGTATCTCTCACCCCTGTCCCCCTACCTCCTGTGGGATCTCTGTTCCCCATCCCCCTTCCTCCTGCGGGATCTCCCTTCCCATTCCCCCATGCTCCTGCGGGATCACACTGCCCCATACCCCTTCCACCTCCGGGATCACAATGCCCCATCACCGTTCCTCCTGTGGGATCTCTCTCCCCCATCCACCTTCCTCCTGTGGGATCTCACTCCCCCATCCCCCTTCCTCCTGCACGATCTCCCTGCCCCTTCCGCCTTCCTCCTGTGGGATCTCTCACCCCGGTCCCCCTTCCTCCTGTGGGATCTCTGTTCCCCATCCCCCTTCCTCCTGCGGGATCTCACTGCCCATTCCCCCTTCCTCCTGCGGGATCTCACTGCCCCATCCCGCTTTCTCCTCCGGGATCACAATGCCCCATCCCCGTTCCTCCTGTGGTATCTCTCTACCCCGTCCCCCTTCCTCCTGCGGGATCTCACTGCCCATTCCCCCTTCCTCCTGCGGGATCTCCCTCCCGATTCCCCCTTCCTCCTGCGGGAACACACTGCCCCATGCGCCTTCCTCCTGCGGGAACACACTGCCCCATGCGCCTTCCTCCTGCGGGATCACTCTCCCCCATCCCCCTTCCTCCTGTGGGATCTCTCTCCCCCATCCCCCTTCCTCCTGTGGGATCAATCTCCACCATTCCCCCATCCCCCTTCCGCCTGTGGGATCTCTCTCCCCCATCCCCCTTCCTCCTGTGGGATCTCTCTCCCCCATCCCCCTTCCTCTTGCGGGAACTCTCTCCCCCATCCCCATTCCTTTTGTGGGATCTCTCTACCCCGTCCCCCTTCCTCCTGCACGATCTCCCTGCCCCTTCCCCCTTCCTCCTGTGGGATCTCTAATCCCGGTCCCCCTTTCTCCTATTGGATCTCTGTTCCCCATCCCCCTTCCTCCTGCGGGATCTCACTGCCCATTCCCCCTCCCTTTTGCGGGGTCTCACTGCCCATTCCCCCTTCCTCCTGCGGGGTCTCACTGCCCATTGCCCCTTCCTCCTGCGGGATCTCCCTCCCCATTCCCCCATCCTCCTGCGGGATCACACTGCCCCATCCCCCTTCCTCCTGCGGGATCACAATGCCCCATCCCCGTTCCTCCTGTGGGATCTCTCTCCCCCATCCCCCTTCCTCCTCTGGGATCTCACTCCCCCATCCCCCTTCCTCCTGTGGGATCTCTCTCCCCTATCCCTCTTCCTCTTGTGGGATCTCTCTCCCCCATCCCCCTTCCTCCTGTGGGATCTCTCTCCCCCATCCCCCTTCCTCCTGTGAGATCTCTCTCCCCCTTACCTCTTCCTCTTGTGGGATCTCTCTCCCCCATCCCCATTCCTTTTGTGGGATCTCTCTTCCCCCGTCCCCCTTCCTCCTGCACGATCTCCCTGCCCATTCCCCCTTCCTCCTGCGGGATCTCACTGCCCATTCCCCCTTCCTCCTGCGGGATCTCCCTCCCCATTCCCCCATCCTCCTGTGGGATCACACTGCCCCCATCCCCCTTCCTCCTGCGGGATCACAATGCCCCATCCCCGTTCCTCCTGTGGGATCTCTCTCCCCCATCCCCCTTCCTCCTGTCGTATCTCTCTCCCCCATCCCCCTTCCTCCTGTGGGATCTCTCTCCCCCATCCCCCTTCCTCCTGTGGGATCTCTCTCTCCCATCCCCCTTCCTCCTGTGGGATCTCGCTCCCACATTCCCCTTCCTCCTGTGGGATCTCACTCCCCCATCCCCCTTCCTCCTGTGGGATCTCTATCCCATCCCAATTCCTCCTTTGGGATCTCTGTCCCCCATCCCCCTTCCGCCAGCGGGATTTCTCTCCCCCATCCTCCTGCGGGATCTCCCTCCCCCATCCCCCTGCCAGCTGAGGGATCTCTCTCCTCCATCACCCTTCCTCCTGCGGGATATCTCTCCCTCATCCCCCTTTCTGCTCTGGGATCTCTCTCCCCCATCCCCCTTCCTCCTGTGGGATTTCTGTTCCCCATCCCCCTTCCTCCTGTGGGATCTCTCTCCCCCATCCCCCTTCCTCTTGTGGGATCTCTCTGCCCCATCCCCCTTCCTCTTGTGGGATCTCCCTCCCCCATCCCCCTGCCACCTGAGGGATCTCGCTCCCCCATCCCCCTTCCTCCTGTGGGATCTCTCCCCCATCCCCCTTCCTCCTGTGGGATCTCTCTCCCCCATCCCCCTTCCTCCTGTGGGATCTCTCTCCCCCATTCCCCTTCCTCCTGTGGGATCTCTCTCCCCCATCCCCCTTTCTCCTGTGGGATCTCAATCCCCCATCCCCCTTCCTCTTGTGGGATCTCTTTCCCCATCCCCCTTCCAGCTGTGGGATCTCTTTCCCCATCCCCCTTCCATTTGTGGGATCTCTCTCCCCCATCCCCCCTTCCTCCTGTGGGATCTCTCTCCCCCATCCCCCTTCCTCCTGTGGGATCTCTCTCCCCCATCCCCCTTTCTCCTGTGGGATCTCACTCCCCCATTCTCTTTCCTCCCGTGGGATCTCTCTTCCACATCTCCCTTCCCCTTGAGGGATCTCTGTTCTCCATTCCCCTTCCTCTTGTGGGATCTCTCTGCCCCATCCCCCTTCCTCCTGTGGGATCTCTCTGCCGCATCCCCCTTCCTCCTGCGGGATCTCTCCCTCATCCCCCTTTCTGCTGTGGGATCTCTCTCCCCCATCCCCCTTCCTGCTGTGGGATCTCTCTCCCCCATCCCCTTCCTCCTGCGGGATCTCTCTCCACCATCCCCCTTCCTACTGCGGGATCTCTCTTCCCCTTCCCCCTTCCTCCTGCGGGATCTCTCTGCCCCATCCCCCTTCCTCCTGCGGGATCTCTCTGCCCCATCCCCCATCCTCCTGCGGGATCTCTCTCCCTCATCCCCCTTCCTCCTGCGGGGTCTCTCTGACCCATCCCCCTTCCTCCAGCGCGATCTCTCTCCCCCATCCTCCTGCGGGATCTCTCTCCCCGATCCCCAATCCTCCTGCGGGATTTCCCTCCCCCATCCACCTGCCACCTGAGGTATCTCTCTCCAACATCACCCTTCCTCCTGCGTGATCACACGGCCCCATCCCCCTTTCTCCTGCGGGATCTCTGCCCCCATCCCACTTCCTCTTGTCGGATCTCTCTCCCCCATCCCCCTTTCTCCTGTGGGATCTCTCTCCCCCATCCACCTTCCTCCTGTGGGATCTCTCTCCCCCATCCACCTTCCTCCTGTGGGATCTCTATTCCACATCCCCCTTCCTCCTGTGGGATGTCTGTTCCCCATCCCCCTTCCTCTTGTGGGATCTCCCTTCTCCATCCCACTTCCTCCTGTGGGATCTCTCTCCCCCCATCCCCCTTCCTCCTGTGGGATCTCACTCCCCCATCCCCCTTCCTCCTGTGGGATCTCTCTCCCCCATCCCCCTTCCTCCTGTGGGATCTCTCTCCCCCATCCCCCTTCCTGTGGGATCTCTCTCCCCCATCCCCCTTCCTCCTGTGGGATCTCTCTCTCCCATCCCCCTTCCTCCTGTGGGATCTCGCTCCCCCATTCCCCTTCCTCCTGTGGGATCTCACTCCCCCATCCCCCTTCCTCCTGTGGGATCTCTCTCCCATCCCAATTCCTCCTTTGGGATCTCTGTCCCCCATCCCCCTTCCGCCAGCGGGATCTCTCTCCCCCATCCCCCTGCCACCTGAGGGATCTCTCTCCGCCATCACCCTTCCTCCTGCGGGATATCTCTCCCTCATCCCCCTTTCTGCTGTGGGATTTCTCTCCCCCATCCCCCTTCCTCCTGTGGGATCTCTGTTCCCCATCCCCCTTCCTCCTGTGGGATCTCTCTCCCCCATCCCCCTTCCTCTTGTGGGATCTCTCTGCCCCATCCCCCTTCCTCTTGTGGGATCTCCCTCCCCCATCCCCCTGCCACCTGAGGGATCTCGCTCCCCCATCCCCCTTCCTCTTGTGGGATCTCGCCCCCCCATCCCCCTTCCTCCTGTGGGATCTCGCTCCCCCATCCCCCTTCCTCCTGTGGGATCTCTCCCCCATCCCCCTTCCTCCTGTGGGATCTCTCTCCCCCATCCCCCTTCCTCCTGTGGGATCTCTCTCTCCCATCCACCTTCCTCCTGTGGGATCTCTATTCCACATCCCCCTTCCTCCTGTGGGATCTCTCTCCCCCATCCACCTTCCTCCTGTGGGATCTCTATTCCACATCCCCCTTCCTCCTGTGGGATCTCTCTGCCCCATCCCCCTTCCTCCAGCGGGATCTCTCTCCCCCATCCCCCTTCCTCCTGCGGGATCTCTCTCCCCCATCCCCCATCCACCTGTGGGATCTCACTCCCCATTCCCCCTTCCTCCTGCGGGATCTCCCTCCCGATTCCCCCTTCCTCCTGCGGGATCACACTGCCCCATGCCCCTTCCTCCTGCGGGATCACTCTCCCCCATCCCCCTTCGTCCTGTGGGATCTCTCTCCCCCATCCCCCTTCCTCCTATGGGATCTCTCTCCCCCATTCCCCCATCCCCCTTCCGCCTGTGGGATCTCTGTTCCCCATCCCAATTCCACCTGTGGGATCTCTCTCCCCATCTCCCTTCCTCCTGTGGGATCTCTCTCCCCCTTCCTCCTGTGGGATCTCGCTCCCCCATCACCCTTCCTCCTGTGGGATCTCTCCCCCATCCCCCTTCCTCCTGTGGGATCTCTCTCCCCCATCCCCCTTCCTCCTGTGGGATCTCTCTCCCCCATCCCCCTTCCTCCTGTGGGATCTCTCTCCCCCATCCCCCTTTCTCCTGTGGGATCTCACTCCCCCATTCTCCTTCCTCCCGTGGGATCTCTCTTCCACATCTCCCTTCCCCTTGAGGGATCTCTGTTCTCCATTCCCCTTCCTCTTGTGGGATCTCTCTGCCCCATCCCCCTTCCTCCTGTGGGATCTCTCTGCCCCATCCCCCTTCCTCAAGCGGGATCTCTCTCCGCCATCCCCCTTCCTCCTGCAGGATCTCTCTCCGCCATCCCCCTTCCTCCTGTGGGATCTCTCCCTCATCCCCCTTTCTGCTGTGGGATCTCTCTCCCCCATCCCCCTTCCTGCTGTGGGATCTCTCTCCCCCATCCCCTTCCTCCTGCGGGATCTCTCTCCACCATACCCCTTCCTACTGCGGGATCTCTATTCCCCTTCCCCCTTCCTCCTGCGGGATCTCTCTGCCCCATCCCCCTTCCTCCTGTGGGATCTCTAATCCCGGTCCCCCTTCCTCCTATGGGATCTCTGTTCTCCATCCCCCTTCCTCCTGCGGGATCTCACTGCCCATTCCCCCTCCCTTTTGCGGGGTCTCACTGCCCATTCCCCCTTCCTCCAGCGGGGTCTCACTGCCCATTCCCCCTTCCTCCTGCGGGATCTCCCTCCCCATTCCCCCATCCTCCTGCGGGATCACACTGCCCCATCCCCCTTCCTCCTGCGGGATCACAATGCCCCATCCCCGTTCCTCCTGTGGGATCTCTCTCCCCCATCCCCCTTCCTCCTCTGGTATCTCACTCCCCCATCCCCCCTTCCTCCTGTGGTATCTCTCTCCCCTATCCCTCTTCCTCTTGTGGGATCTCTCTCCCCCATCCCCATTACTTTTGTGGGATCTCTCTCCCCCGTCCCCCTTCCTCCTGCACGATCTCCCTGCCCATTCCCCCTTCCTTCTGCGGGATCTCCCTCCCCTTTCCCCCATCCTCCTGCGGGATCACACTGCCCCATCCCCGTTCCTCCTGTGGGATCTCTCTCCCCCATCCCCCTTCCTCCTGTGGGATCTCACTCCCCCATCCCCCTTCCTCCTGTGGGATCTCTCTCCCCCATCCCCCTTCCTCTTGTGGGATCTCTCTGCCCCATCCCCCTTCCTCTTGTGGATCTCCCTCCCCCATCCCCCTGCCACCTGAGGGATCTCGCTTCCCCCATCCCCCTTCCTCTTGTGGGATCTCGCCCCCCCCATCCCCCTTCCTCCTGTGGGATCTCGCTCCCCCATCCCCTTCCTCCTGTGGGATCTCTCCCCCATCCCCCTTCCTCCTGTGGGATCTCTCTCCCCCATCCCCCTTCCTCCTGTGGGATCTCTCTCTCCCATCCACCTTCCTCCTGTGGGATCTCTATTCCACATCCCCCTTCCTCCTGTGGGATCTCTCTCCCCCATCCACCTTCCTCCTGTGGGATCTCTATTCCACATCCCCCTTCCTCCTGTGGGATCTCTCTGCCCCATCCCCCTTCCTCCAGCGGGATCTCTCTCCCCCATCCCCCTTCCTCCTGCGGGATCTCTCTCCCCCATCCCCCATCCACCTGTGGGATCTCACTCCCCATTCCCCCTTCCTCCTGCGGGATCTCCCTCCCGATTCCCCCTTCCTCCTGCGGGATCACACTGCCCCATGCCCCTTCTCCTGCGGGATCACTCTCCCCCATCCCCCTTCGTCCTGTGGGATCTCTCTCCCCCATCCCCCTTCCTCCTATGGGATCTCTCTCCCCCATTCCCCCATCCCCCTTCCGCCTGTGGGATCTCTGTTCCCCATCCCAATTCCACCTGTGGGATCTCTCTCCCCATCTCCCTTCCTCCTGTGGGATCTCTCTCCCCCTTCCTCCTGTGGGATCTCGCTCCCCCATCACCCTTCCTCCTGTGGGATCTCTCCCCCATCCCCCCTTCCTCCTGTGGGATCTCTCTCCCCCATCCCCCTTCCTCCTGTGGGATCTCTCTCCCCCATCCCCCTTCCTCCTGTGGGATCTCTCTCCCCCATCCCCCTTTCTCCTGTGGGATCTCACTCCCCCATTCTCCTTCCTCCCGTGGGATCTCTCTTCCACATCTCCCTTCCCCTTGAGGGATCTCTGTTCTCCATTCCCCTTCCTCTTGTGGGATCTCTCTGCCCCATCCCCCTTCCTCCTGTGGGATCTCTCTGCCCCATCCCCCTTCCTCAAGCGGGATCTCTCTCCGCCATCCCCCTTCCTCCTGCAGGATCTCTCTCCGCCATCCCCCTCCTCCTGTGGGATCTCTCCCTCATCCCCCTTTCTGCTGTGGGATCTCTCTCCCCCATCCCCCTTCCTGCTGTGGGATCTCTCTCCCCCATCCCCTTCCTCCTGCGGGATCTCTCTCCACCATACCCCTTCCTACTGCGGGATCTCTATTCCCCTTCCCCCTTCCTCCTGCGGGATCTCTCTGCCCCATCCCCCTTCCTCCTGTGGGATCTCTAATCCCGGTCCCCCTTCCTCCTATGGGATCTCTGTTCTCCATCCCCCTTCCTCCTGCGGGATCTCACTGCCCATTCCCCCTCCCTTTTGCGGGGTCTCACTGCCCATTCCCCCTTCCTCCAGCGGGGTCTCACTGCCCATTCCCCCTTCCTCCTGCGGGATCTCCCTCCCCCATTCCCCATCCTCCTGCGGGATCACACTGCCCCATCCCCCCTTCCTCCTGCGGGATCACAATGCCCCATCCCCGTTCCTCCTGTGGGATCTCTCTCCCCCATCCCCCTTCCTCCTCTGGTATCTCACTCCCCCCATCCCCCTTCCTCCTGTGGTATCTCTCTCCCCTATCCCTCTTCCTCTTGTGGGATCTCTCTCCCCCCATCCCCATTACTTTTGTGGGATCTCTCTCCCCCATCCCCCTTCCTCCTGCACGATCTCCCTGCCCATTCCCCCTTCCTTCTGCGGGATCTCCCTCCCCTTTCCCCCATCCTCCTGCGGGATCACACTGCCCCATCCCCGTTCCTCCTGTGGGATCTCTCTCCCCCATCCCCCTTCCTCCTGTGGGATCTCACTCCCCCATCCCCCTTCCTCCTGTGGGATCTCTCTCCCCCATCCCCCCTTCCTCCTGTGGGATCTCTCTCCCCCATCCCCCTTCCTCCTGTGAGATCTCTCTCCCCCCATACCTCTTCCTCTTGTGGGATCTCTCTCCCCCATCCCCTTTCCTTTTGTGGGATCTCTCTCCCCCGTCCCCCTTCCTCCTGCACGATCTCCCTGCCCATTCCCCCTTCCTCCTGCGGGATCTCACTGCCCATTCCCCCTTCCTCCTGCGGGATCTCCCTCCCCATTCCCCCATCCTCCTGCGGGATCACACTGCCCCATCCCCCTTCCTCCTGCGGGATCACAATGCCCCCATCCCCGTTCCTCCTGTGGGATCTCTCTCCCCCTTCCCCCCATCCTCCTGCGGGATCTCCCTCCTCACCTCCCCCATCCCCGTTCCTCCTGTGGTATCTCTCTCCCCCATCCCCCTACCTCCTGTGGGATCTCTCTCCCCCATCCCCCCTTCCTCCTGTGGGATCTCACTCCCCCTTCCCCCTTCCTCCTGCACGATCTCCCTGCCCCTTCCCCCTTCCTCCTGTGGGATCTCTCGCCCCGGTCCCCCTTCCTCCTGCGGGATCTCTGTTCCCCATCCCCCCTTCCTCCTGTGGGATCTCACTCCCCCTTCCCCCTTCCTCCTGCACGATCTCCCTGCCCCTTCCCCCTTCCTCCTGTGGGATCTCTCGCCCCGGTCCCCCTTCCTCCTGTGGGATCTCTCTCCCCCATCCCCCTTCCTCCTGTGGGATCTCTCTCCCCCCATCCCCCTACCTCCTGTGGGATCTCTCTGCCCCATCCCCCTTCCTCAGGCGGTATCTCTCTCCCCCATCCTCCTGCGGGATCTCTCTCCCCGATCCCCAATCCTCCTGCGGGATTTCCCTCCCCCATCCACCTGCCACCTGAGGTATCTCTCTCCGACATCCCCCTTCCTCCTGCGTGATCACACTGCCCCATCCCCCTTTCTCCTGCGGGATCTCTGTCCCCCATCCCACTTCCTCTTGTCGGATCTCTCTCCCCCATCCCCCTTTCTCCTGTGGGATCTCTCTCCCCCATCCACCTTCCTCCTGTGGGATCTCTCTCCCCCATCCACCTTCCTCCTGTGGGATCTCTATTCCACATCCCCCTTCCTCCTGTGGGATGTCTGTTCCCCATCCCCCTTCCTCTTGTGGGATCTCCCTTCTCCATCCCACTTCCTCCTGTGGGATCTCTCTCCCCCATCCCCCTTCCTCCTGTGGGATCTCACTCCCCCCATCCCCCTTCCTCCTGTGGGATCTCTCTCCCCCATCCCCCTTCCTCCTGTGGGATCTCTCTCCCCCATCCCCCTTCCTGTGGGATCTCTCTCCCCCATCCCCCTTCCTCCTGTGGGATCTCTCTCTCCCATCCCCCTTCCTCCTGTGGGATCTCGCTCCCCCATTCCCCTTCCTCCTGTGGGATCTCACTCCCCCATCCCCCTTCCTCCTGTGGGATCTCTCTCCCATCCCAATTCCTCCTTTGGGATCTCTGTCCCCCATCCCCCTTCCGCCAGCGGGATCTCTCTCCCCCTGCCACCTGAGGGATCTCTCTCCGCCATCACCCTTCCTCCTGCGGGATATCTCTCCCTCATCCCCCTTTCTGCTGTGGGATTTCTCTCCCCCATCCCCCTTCCTCCTGTGGGATCTCTGTTCCCCATCCCCCTTCCTCCTGTGGGATCTCTCTCCCCCATCCCCCTTCCTCTTGTGGGATCTCTCTGCCCCATCCCCATTCCTCTTGTGGGATCTCCCTCCCCCATCCCCCCTGCCACCTGAGGGATCTCGCTCCCCCATCCCCCTTCCTCTTGTGGGATCTCGCCCCCCCATCCCCCTTCCTCTTGTGGGATCTCGCTCCCCCATCCCCCTTCCTCCTGTGGGATCTCTCCCCCATCCCCCTTCCTCCTGTGGGATCTCTCTCCCCCATCCCCCTTCCTCCTATGGGATCTCTCTCCCCCATCCACCTTCCTCCTGTGGGATCTCTATTCCACATCCCCCTTCCTCCTGTGGGATCTCTCTGCCCCATCCCCCTTCCTCCTATGGGATCTCTGTTCCCCATCCCCCTTCCTCCTGCGGGATCTCACTGCCCATTCCCCCTCCCTTTTGCGGGGTCTCCCTGCCCATTCCCCCTTCCTCCAGCGGGGTCTCACTGCCCATTCCCCCTTCCTCCTGCGGGATCTCCCTCCCCATTCCCCCATCCTCCTGCGGGATCACACTGCCCCATCCCCCTTCCTCCTGCGGGATCACAATGCCCCATCCCCGTTCCTCCTGTGGGATCTCTCTCCCCCATCCCCCTTCCTCCTCTGGTATCTCACTCCCCCATCCCCCTTCCTCCTGTGGTATCTCTCTCCCCTATCCCTCTTCCTCTTGTGGGATCTCTCTCCCCCATCCCCATTACTTTTGTGGGATCTCTCTCCCCCGTCCCCCTTCCTCCTGCACGATCTCCCTGCCCATTCCCCCTTCCTCCTGCGGGATCTCACTGCCCATTCCCCCTTCCTTCTGCGGGATCTCCCTCCCCTTTCCCCCATCCTCCTGCGGGATCACACTGCCCCATCCCCATTCCTCCTGTGGGATCTCTCTCCCCCATCCCCCTTCCTCCTGTGGGATCTCACTCCCCCATCCCCCTTCCTCCTGTGGGATCTCTCTCCCCCATCCCCCTTCCTCCTGTGGGATCTCTCTCCCCCATCCCCCTACCTCCTGTGGGATCTCTCTGCCCCATCCCCCTTCCTCCAGCGGGATCTCTCTCCCCCATCCTCCTGCGGGATCTCTCTCCCCGATCCCCAATCCTCCTGCGGGATTTCCCTCCCCCATCCACCTGCCACCTGAGGTATCTCTCTCCGACATCCCCCTTCCTCCTGCGTGATCACACTGCCCCATCCCCCTTTCTCCTGCGGGATCTCTGTCCCCCATCCCACTTCCCCTTGTCGGATCTCTCTCCCCCATCCCCCTTTCTCCTGTGGGATCTCTCTCCCCCATCCACCTTCCTCCTGTGGGATCTCTCTCCCCCATCCACCTTCCTCCTGTGGGATCTCTCTCCCCCATCCACCTTCCTCCTGTGGGATCTCTATTCCCACATCACCCTTCCTCCTGTGGGATGTCTGTTCCCCATCCCCCTTCCTCTTGTGGGATCTCCCTTCTCCATCCCACTTCCTCCTGTGGAATCTCTCTCCCCCATCCCCCTCCTCCTGTGGGATCTCACTCCCCCATCCCCCCTTCCTCCTGTGGGATCTCTCTCCCCCATCCCCCTTCCTCCTGTGGGATCTCTCTCCCCCATCCCCCTTCCTGTGGGATCTCTCTCCCCCATCCCCCTTCCTCCTGTGGGATCTCTCTCTCCCATCCCCCTTCCTCCTGTGGGATCTCGCTCCCCCATTCCCCTTCCTCCTGTGGGATCTCACTCCCCCATCCCCCTTCCTCCTGTGGGATCTCTCTCCCATCCCAATTCCTCCTTTGGGATCTCTGTCCCCCATCCCCCTTCCGCCAGCGGGATCTCTGTCCCCCATCCCCCTTCCGCCAGCGGGATCTCTCTCCCCCCATCCCCCTGCCACCTGAGGGTCTCTCTCCGCCATCACCCTTCCTCCTGCGGGATATCTCTCCCTCATCCCCCTTTCTGCTGTGGGATTTCTCTCCCCCATCCCCCTTCCTCCTCTGGGATCTCTGTTCCCCATCCCCCTTCCTCCTGTGGGATCTCTCTCCGCCATCCCCCTTCCTCTTGTGGGATCTCTCTGCCCCATCCCCCTTCCTCTTGTGGGATCTCCCTCCCCCATCCCCCTGCCACCTGAGGATCTCGCTCCCCCATCCCCCTTCCTCTTGTGGGATCTCGCCCCCCCATCCCCCTTCCTCCTGTGGGATCTCGCTCCCCCATCCCACTTCCTCCTGCGGGATCACAATGCCCCATCCCCGTTCCTCCTGTGGGATCTCTCTCCCCCCTTCCCCCATCCTCCTGCGGGATCTCCCTCCCCATTCCCCCCATCCTCCTGCGGGATCTCACTCCCCCCATCCCCGTTCCTCCTGTGGTATCTCTCTCCCCCATCCCCCTACCACCCTGTGGGATCTCTCTCCCCCATCCCCCTTCCTCCTGTGGGGATCTCACTCCCCCTTCCCCCCTTCCTCCTGCACGATCTCTCTCCCCCCATCCCCCTTCCTCCTGTGGGATCTCTCTCCCCCATCCCCCTTCCTCCTGTGGGATCTCTCTCCCCCATCCCCCTTCCTCCTGTGGGATCTCTCTCCCCCATCCCCCTACCTCCTGTGGGATCTCTCTGCCCCATCCCCCTTCCTCCAGCGGGATCTCTCTCCCCCATCCTCCTGCGGGATCTCTCTCCCCGATCCCCAATCCTCCTGCGGGATTTCCCTCCCCCATCCACCTGCCACCTGAGGTATCTCTCTCCGACATCCCCCTTCCTCCTGCGTGATCACACTGCCCCATCCCCCTTTCTCCTGCGGGATCTCTGTCCCCCATCCCACTTCCTCTTGTCGGATCTCTCTCCCCCATCCCCCTTTCTCCTGTGGGATCTCTCTCCCCCATCCACCTTCCTCCTGTGGGATCTCTCTCCCCCATCCACCTTCCTCCTGTGGGATCTCTATTCCACATCCCCCTTCCTCCTTTGGGATGTCTGTTCCCCATCCCCCTTCCTCTTGTGGATCTCCCTTCTCCATCCCACTTCCTCCTGTGGGATCTCTCTCCCCCCATCCCCCTTCCTCCTGTGGGATCTCACTCCCCCATCCCCCCTTCCTCCTGTGGGATCTCTCTCCCCCATCCCCCTTCCTCCTGTGGGATCTCTCTCCCCCATCCCCCTTCCTGTAGGATCTCTCTTCCCCATCCCCCCCTTCCTCCTGTGGGATCTCTCTCTCCCATCCCCCTTCCTCCTGTGGGATCTCGCTCCCCCATTCCCCTTCCTCCTGTGGGATCTCACTCCCCCATCCCCCTTCCTCCTGTGGGATCTCTCTCCCATCCCAATTCCTCCTTTGGCATCTCTGTCCCCCATCCCCCTTCCGCCAGCGGGATCTCTCTCCCCCATCCCCCTGCCACCTGAGGGATCTCTCTCCGCCATCACCCTTCCTCCTGCGGGATATCTCTCCCTCATCCCCCTTTCTGCTGTGGGATTTCTCTCCCCCATCCCCCTTCCTCCTGTGGGATCTCTGTTCCCCATCCCCCTTCCTCCTGTGGGATCTCTCTCCCCCATCCCCCTTCCTCTTGTGGGATCTCTCTGCCCCCATCCCCCTTCCTCTTGTGGGATCTCCCTCCCCCATCCCCCTGCCACCTGAGGGATCTCGCTCCCCCATCCCCCTTCCTCTTGTGGGATCTCGCCCCCCCATCCCCCTTCCTCCTGTAGGATCTCCCTCCCCATTCCCCCATCCTCCTGCGGGATCACACTGCCCCATCCCCCTTCCTCCTGCGGGATCACAATGCCCCATCCCCGTTCCTCCTGTGGGATCTCTCTCCCCCATCCCCCTTCCTCCTCTGGTATCTCACTCCCCCATCCCCCTTCCTCCTGTGGTATCTCTCTCCCCTATCCCTCTTCCTCTTGTGGGATCTCTCTCCCCCATCCCCATTACTTTTGTGGGATCTCTCTCCCCCGTCCCCCTTCCTCCTGCACGATCTCCCTGCCCATTCCCCCTTCCTCCCAGCGGGGTCTCACTGCCCATTCCCCCTTCCTCCTGCGGGATCTCCCTCCCCATTCCCCCATCCTCCTGCGGGATCACACTGCCCCATCCCCCTTCCTCCTGCGGATCACAATGCCCCATCCCCGTTCCTCCTGTGGGATCTCTCTCCCCCATCCCCCTTCCTCCTCTGGTATCTCACTCCCCCATCCCCCTTCCTCCTGTGGTATCTCTCTCCCCTATCCCTCTTCCTCTTGTGGGATCTCTCTCCCCCATCCCCATTACTTTTGCGGGATCTCGCTCCCCCATCCCCCTTCCTCCTGCGGGATCACAATGCCCCATCCCCGTTCCTCCTGTGGGATCTCTCTCCCCCTTCCCCCATCCTCCTGCGGGATCTCCCTCCCCATTCCCCCCATCCTCCTGCGGGATCTCACTCCCCCATCCCCGTTCCTCCTGTGGTATCTCTCTCCCCCATCCCCCTACCTCCTGTGGGATCTCTCTCCCCCATCCCCCTTCCTCCTGTGGGATCTCACTCCCCCTTCCCCCTTCCTCCTGCACGATCTCTCTCCCCCATCCCCCTTCCTCCTGTGGGATCTCTCGCCCCGGTCCCCCTTCCTCCTGCGGGATCTCTGTTCCCCACCCCCCTTCCTCCTGTGGGATCTCACTCCCCCTTCCCCCTTCCTCCTGCACGATCTCCCTGCCCCTTCCCCCCTTCCTCCTGTGGGATCTCTCGCCCCGGTCCCCCTTCCTCCTGTGGGATCTCTCTCCCCCATCCCCCTTCCTCCTGTGGGATCTCTCTCCCCCATCCCCCTTCCTCCTGTGGGATCTCTCTCCCCCCATCCCCCTTCCTCCTGTGGGATCTCCTCTCCCCCATCCCCCTACCTCCTGTGGGATCTCTCTGCCCATCCCCCTTCCTCCAGCGGGATCTCTCTCCCCCATCCTCCTGCGGGATCTCTCTCCCCGATCCCCAATCCTCCTGCGGGATTTCCCTCCCCCATCCACCTGCCACCTGAGGTATCTCTCTCCGACATCCCCCTTCCTCCTGCGTGATCACACTGCCCCATCCCCCTTTCTCCTGCGGGATCTCTGTCCCCCATCCCACTTCCTCTTGTCGGATCTCTCTCCCCCATCCCCCTTTCTCCTGTGGGATCTCTCTCCCCCATCCACCTTCCTCCTGTGGGATCTCTCTCCCCCATCCACCTTCCTCCTGTGGATCTCTATTCCACATCCCCCCTTCCTCCTTTGGGATGTCTGTTCCCCATCCCCCTTCCTCTTGTGGGATCTCCCTTCTCCATCCCACTTCCTCCTGTGGGATCTCTCTCCCCCATCCCCCTTCCTCCTGTGGGATCTCACTCCCCCATCCCCCTTCCTCCTGTGGGATCTCTCTCCCCCATCCCCCTTCCTCCTGTGGGATCTCTCTCCCCCATCCCCCTTCCTGTAGGATCTCTCTCCCCCATCCCCCTTCCTCCTGTGGGATCTCTCTCTCCCATCCCCCTTCCTCCTGTGGGATCTCGCTCCCCCCATTCCCCTTCCTCCTGTGGGATCTCACTCCCCCATCCCCCTTCCTCCTGTGGGATCTCTCTCCCATCCCAATTCCTCCTTTGGCATCTCTGTCCCCCATCCCCCTTCCGCCAGCGGGATCTCTCTCCCCCATCCCCCTGCCACCTGAGGGATCTCTCTCCGCCATCACCCTTCCTCCTGCGGGATATCTCTCCCTCATCCCCCTTTCTGCTGTGGGATTTCTCTCCCCCATCCCCCTTCCTCCTGTGGGATCTCTGTTCCCCATCCCCCTCCTCCTGTGGGATCTCTCTCCCCCATCCCCCTTCCTCTTGTGGGATCTCTCTGCCCCATCCCCCTTCCTCTTGTGGGATCTCCCTCCCCCATCCCCCTGCCACCTGAGGGATCTCGCTCCCCCCATCCCCCTTCCTCTTGTGGGATCTCGCCCCCCCCATCCCCCTTCCTCCTGTAGGATCTCCCTCCCCATTCCCCCCATCCTCCTGCGGGATCACACTGCCCCATCCCCCTTCCTCCTGCGGGATCACAATGCCCCATCCCCGTTCCTCCTGTGGGATCTCTCTCCCCCATCCCCCTTCCTCCTCTGGTATCTCACTCCCCCATCCCCCCTTCCTCCTGTGGTATCTCTCTCCCCTATCCCTTCCTCTTGTGGGATCTCTCTCCCCCATCCCCATTACTTTTGTGGGATCTCTCTCCCCCGTCCCCCTTCCTCCTGCACGATCTCCCTGCCCATTCCCCCTTCCTCCAGCGGGGTCTCACTGCCCATTCCCCCTTCCTCCTGCGGGATCTCCCTCCCCATTCCCCCATCCTCCTGCGGGATCACACTGCCCCATCCCCCTTCCTCCTGCGGGATCACAATGCCCCATCCCCGTTCCTCCTGTGGGATCTCTCTCCCCCATCCCCCTTCCTCCTCTGGTATCTCACTCCCCCATCCCCCTTCCTCCTGTGGTATCTCTCTCCCCTATCCCTCTTCCTCTTGTGGGATCTCTCTCCCCCATCCCCATTACTTTTGTGGGATCTCTCTCCCCCGTCCCCCTTCCTCCTGCACGATCTCCCTGCCCATTCCCCCTTCCTCCTGCGGGATCTCACTGCCCATTCCCCCTTCCTTCTGCGGGATCTCCCTCCCCTTTCCCCCATCCTCCTGCGGGATCACACTGCCCCATCCCCATTCCTCCTGTGGGATCTCTCTCCCCCATCCCCCTTCCTCCTGTGGGATCTCACTCCCCCATCCCCCTTCCTCCTGTGGGATCTCTCTCCCCCATCCCCCTTCCTCCTGTGGGATCTCTCTCCCCCATCCCCCTACCTCCTGTGGGATCTCTCTGCCCCATCCCCCTTCCTCCAGCGGGATCTCTCTCCCCCATCCTCCTGCGGGATCTCTCTCCCCGATCCCCAATCCTCCTGCGGGATTTCCCTCCCCCATCCACCTGCCACCTGAGGTATCTCTCTCCGACATCCCCCTTCCTCCTGCGTGATCACACTGCCCCATCCCCCTTTCTCCTGCGGGATCTCTGTCCCCCATCCCACTTCCTCTTGTCGGATCTCTCTCCCCCATCCCCCTTTCTCCTGTGGGATCTCTCTCCCCCATCCACCTTCCTCCTGTGGGATCTCTCTCCCCCATCCACCTTCCTCCTGTGGGATCTCTATTCCACATCCCCCTTCCTCCTGTGGGATGTCTGTTCCCCATCCCCCTTCCTCTTGTGGGATCTCCCTTCTCCATCCCACTTCCTCCTGTGGGATCTCTCTCCCCCATCCCCCTTCCTCCTGTGGGATCTCACTCCCCCATCCCCCTTCCTCCTGTGGGATCTCTCTCCCCCATCCCCCTTCCTCCTGTGGGATCTCTCTCCCCCATCCCCCTTCCTGTGGGATCTCTCTCCCCCATCCCCCTTCCTCCTGTGGGATCTCTCTCTCCCATCCCCCTTCCTCCTGTGGGATCTCGCTCCCCCCATTCCCCTTCCTCCTGTGGGATCTCACTCCCCCATCCCCCTTCCTCCTGTGGGATCTCTCTCCCATCCCAATTCCTCCTTTGGGATCTCTGTCCCCCATCCCCCTTCCGCCAGCCGGATCTCTCTCCCCCATCCCCCTGCCACCTGAGGGGTCTCTCTCCGCCATCACCCTTCCTCCTGCGGGATATCTCTCCCTCATCCCCCTTTCTGCTGTGGGATTTCTCTCCCCCATCCCCCTTCCTCCTGTGGGATCTCTGTTCCCCATCCCCCTTCCTCCTGTGGGATCTCTCTCCCCCATCCCCCTTCCTCTTGTGGGATCTCTCTGCCCCATCCCCCTTCCTCTTGTGGGATCTCCCTCCCCCATCCCCCTGCCACCTGAGGGATCTCGCTCCCCCATCCCCCTTCCTCTTGTGGGATCTCGCCCCCCCATCCCCCTTCCTCCTGTGGGATCTCGCTCCCCCATCCCCCTTCCTCCTGCGGGATCACAATGCCCCATCCCCGTTCCTCCTGTGGGATCTCTCACCCCCTTCCCCCATCCTCCTGCGGGATCTCCCTCCCCATTCCCCCATCCTCCTGCGGGATCTCACTCCCCCATCCCCGTTCCTCCTGTGGTATCTCTCTCCCCCATCCCCCTACCTCCTGTGGGATCTCTCTCCCCCATCCCCCTTCCTCCTGTGGGATCTCACTCCCCCTTCCCCCTTCCTCCTGCACGATCTCTCTCCCCCATCCCCCTTCCTCCTGTGGGATCTCTCGCCCCGGTCCCCCTTCCTCCTGCGGGATCTCTGTTCCCCATCCCCCTTCCTCCTGTGGGATCTCACTCCCCCTTCCCCCTTCCTCCTGCACGATCTCCCTGCCCCTTCCCCCTTCCTCCTGTGGGATCTCTCGCCCCGGTCCCCCTTCCTCCTGTGGGATCTCTCTCCCCCATCCCCCTTCCTCCTGTGGGATCTCTCTCCCCCATCCCCCTTCCTCCTGTGGGATCTCTCTCCCCCATCCCCCTACCTCCTGTGGGATCTCTCTGCCCCATCCCCCTTCCTCCAGCGGGATCTCTCTCCCCCATCCTCCTGCGGGATCTCTCTCCCCGATCCCCAATCCTCCTGCGGGATTTCCCTCCCCCATCCACCTGCCACCTGAGGTATCTCTCTCCGACATCCCCCTTCCTCCTGCGTGATCACACTGCCCCATCCCCCTTTCTCCTGCGGGATCTCTGTCCCCCATCCCACTTCCTCTTGTCGGATCTCTCTCCCCCATCCCCCTTTCTCCTGTGGGATCTCTCTCCCCCATCCACCTTCCTCCTGTGGGATCTCTCTCCCCCATCCACCTTCCTCCTGTGGGATCTCTATTCCACATCCCCCTTCCTCCTTTGGGATGTCTGTTCCCCATCCCCCTTCCTCTTGTGGGATCTCCCTTCTCCATCCCACTTCCTCCTGTGGGATCTCTCTCCCCCATCCCCCTTCCTCCTGTGGGATCTCACTCCCCCATCCCCCTTCCTCCTGTGGGATCTCTCTCCCCCATCCCCCTTCCTCCTGTGGGATCTCTCTCCCCCATCCCCCTTCCTGTAGGATCTCTCTCCCCCATCCCCCTTCCTCCTGTGGGATCTCTCTCTCCCATCCCCCTTCCTCCTGTGGGATCTCGCTCCCCCATTCCCCTTCCTCCTGTGGGATCTCACTCCCCCATCCCCCTTCCTCCTGTGGGATCTCTCTCCCATCCCAATTCCTCCTTTGGCATCTCTGTCCCCCATCCCCCTTCCGCCAGCGGGATCTCTCTCCCCCATCCCCCTGCCACCTGAGGGATCTCTCTCCGCCATCACCCTTCCTCCTGCGGGATATCTCTCCCTCATCCCCCTTTCTGCTGTGGGATTTCTCTCCCCCATCCCCCTTCCTCCTGTGGGATCTCTGTTCCCCATCCCCCTTCCTCCTGTGGGATCTCTCTCCCCCATCCCCCTTCCTCTTGTGGGATCTCTCTGCCCCATCCCCCTTCCTCTTGTGGGATCTCCCTCCCCCATCCCCCTGCCACCTGAGGGATCTCGCTCCCCCATCCCCCTTCCTCTTGTGGGATCTCGCCCCCCCATCCCCCTTCCTCCTGTAGGATCTCGCTCCCCCATCCCCCTTCCTCCTGTGGGATCTCTCCCCCATCCCCCTTCCTCCTGTGGGATCTCTCTCCCCCATCCCCCTTCCTCCTGTGGGATCTCTCTCCCCCATCCACCTTCCTCCTGTGGGATCTCTATTCCACATCCCCCTTCCTCCTGTGGGATCTCTCTCCCCCATCAACCTTCCTCCTGTGGGATCTCTATTCCACATCCCCCTTCCTCCTGTGGGATCTCTCTGCCCCATCCCCCTTCCTCCAGCGGGATCCCTCTCCCCCATCCCCCTTCCTCCTGCGGGATCTCTCTCCCCCATCCCCCATCCACCTGTGGGATCTCACTCCCCATTCCCCCTTCCTCCTGCGGGATCTCCCTCCCGATTCCCCCTTCCTCCTGCGGGATCACACTGCCCCATGCCCCTTCCTCCTGCGGGATCACTCTCCCCCATCCCCCTTCCTCCTGTGGGATCTCTCTCCCCCATCCCCCTTCCTCCTGTGGGATCTCTCTCCCCCATCCCCCTTCCTCCTGTGGGATCTCTCTCCCCCATCCCCCTACCTCCTGTGGGATCTCTCTGCCCCATCCCCCTTCCTCCAGCGGGATCTCTCTCCCCCATCCTCCTGCGGGATCTCTCTCCCCGATCCCCAATCCTCCTGCGGGATTTCCCTCC